>NW_019188447.1:0-156 GCF_002260705.1 Seriola dumerili
TAAGGCATAAAACGTCATAGTATAGTAAGGCATAGAACTGCATAGTATAGCAAGGCGTAAAAAGTTCAAAAAACGTCACTGTATAGTAAGGTATAAAAACTTCAAAAAACGTCATGGTATAATAAGGCATAAAAAGTTGAAAAAACATCATAGTGT
>NW_019188448.1:0-176 GCF_002260705.1 Seriola dumerili
AACAAGGGCAGATAAAAGGTTCAACGAGAAATTCACCAGTGGCTGAGCTTCATGAATTTGGGTTTTCTGCCAGACTACAAACCAGAACCAGAACTCAAAGAAGCTGGGCTGACACTTGACTGCAATATATTCTGCACGCGTTCACGCCTGCAGTAACATGAGTTTAGATTTCCAGA
>NW_019188449.1:0-101 GCF_002260705.1 Seriola dumerili
AAACATTTGTATTCAATTGTGGGTTTGGGACTTTTGATTTTACATTTTTATTCACTTCCTTCGCTCCCTGTTTGTAAACAAAAAAATAATGTTGGATCAGA
>NW_019188450.1:0-184 GCF_002260705.1 Seriola dumerili
AATACCCCTCTGTTCATGTGAATGTCATTGATTAATAGAATAGCTGAGATTCAGCAGAAGAAATGGTAAAATAAACTGACTTCAAAGTTATTCATAGTTTCAGTTGCAAAAAAACCCAGTAATTTAACTACTTGAATCATTAAGAACAGCTGAGTGTAGCTGAACAATCACAACTGCGAAACGT
>NW_019188451.1:0-102 GCF_002260705.1 Seriola dumerili
TGATCACAGACTCCTCTCCATTACCTGTTCTAACGGAAGAAGATATCATCAAGATACAAGAACAAGCCGGAGCATATGAACAGAGTGAATGGGCAAGAAAAG
>NW_019188452.1:0-144 GCF_002260705.1 Seriola dumerili
TATTCAGATTTCCCTGAAATGTACAGTTATCTGCTGCTCTATACATATTTGAAATGTGATAAAAAACATCAGTTTAATTTGGATGGAAGGTCAAATTCAAGCTGGGTTTGTGCAGGAATGATCCCAGCTTCCCAAAGTGAAAGA
>NW_019188453.1:0-108 GCF_002260705.1 Seriola dumerili
CTAATGTAAATGAAGAAGACTTGGGGTTCAGTGTGGACAGTCCGTCTCAGTCCTGACTCTGAACTGTTCCTCTAACGGCCGGGGGTCTCAGGTCTCTGCAGTGTTTCA
>NW_019188454.1:0-132 GCF_002260705.1 Seriola dumerili
GAACACACGGCTCTCCTGTGTCACATTCATCCGTCCACCTCTTCCTCAGGACGTGGACTTTGTCTCTCTTTATACTACGTGACCGACACTTTCCCCTTTGCTCCTGTCATCATTATTACGACCACTAGATGT
>NW_019188455.1:0-112 GCF_002260705.1 Seriola dumerili
GTCGTGCTTTAAGCATAGACCTCACAGTAACTGCTGTGATACAGGATGGTGATCAGTGTCAAGATGTCGTTCTACTTGCTTCATGTCGTTCCCACTCTCAACAATCTTGGCT
>NW_019188456.1:0-136 GCF_002260705.1 Seriola dumerili
ATGATGTTTTTTGATGTTTTTATGCCTTAAAACACGATGCCATTTTTTGTATTTTTGCCATACTATACTATTACGTTTTTTCACTTTTTTGCCATAATATACTGTGTCGTTTTTCTCACTTTATAAGCCTTAATGT
>NW_019188457.1:0-166 GCF_002260705.1 Seriola dumerili
ATTTTTGATGTTGTACTATACTATGACATTTTTATCACACTTTTGATGACTTACTATAATATTACGTTTTTATGAAATTTTTGATGCCTTATTATACTATTACATTTTTATGACATTTTTGACACCTTACTATACTATGACATTTTTATCACATTTTTGATGTCGT
>NW_019188458.1:0-105 GCF_002260705.1 Seriola dumerili
AGAAGCTCAGGAAAATCATGGATCTTTTGGCCCTCACAGAATTTACTGTTATATACAGGTATACTATGTTTACATGAATTTGACTAAACTACTGATCTGATCTAC
>NW_019188459.1:0-279 GCF_002260705.1 Seriola dumerili
ACTGATGAGGAGGCGGAGCAAACAGGTGAGTGGAGGTGAGTGGAAAATTACTGGGTGCAGGTGAATGGGAAAAGCGGGCAGGAGACCGGAATGGATTGTGACAGTGGAATATAAAGGCTCAAGACGTGGGGGGAAATATATTACTAGAATCATTCTTTAGTGGAATAAATGATTAAATATTTACTTTATTATTTATTCATTTCTCTTATTTGTTCTTTGTTCACCTAGAAAGTCATGCTTACGTAAACTCAAATCTAACCTGAAGAAGAAGTTCCAGTG
>NW_019188460.1:0-548 GCF_002260705.1 Seriola dumerili
TCAGTTCAGTGTTTCCTTACCCAGATATGTCGCCCGCCTCCTTCCCGTCGCTGGCCCCGCCTTCCTGGCTCAGCGCCCTCAGCAGGTCCACATGCTCCGGGTTTCTAACTCCCATCCCAGTACTCAGGATCTCAGACTGGACGTTGTATTCGTTGATGACAGTTTTCATACCCGGGACCTGAGTCACCCGGACCTCAAACACAGGGAGTAATCAGAGTCCACAGTAATTAACATACAGGCTGAAATCTATTTCATTATGAAGCTGCTTTTGGATTGGAGAGATATTACCACCACAGACAGCGGACAATCTACTGAGGAAAACTCACCATGGGATCAACAAAGACAGTGTTTCCCAGACTGTGAACGGCTCTGGCTCGGTGCTGCAGACCTCGGATCTTCTGGCTGATGGCTCTGGTGACCTGCGGGACAAAAAGTGTCCGACTACATGAAGAACACACAACAGGTGTCTTTATAGAGGACTCATCTTTCAGCATGACGATACATGTGTAACTTTGGACAAACAACCCGAAAACAATATGGCTCTGACT
>NW_019188461.1:0-120 GCF_002260705.1 Seriola dumerili
GGACTCGAACCCAGAACCTTCTTGCTGTGAGGCGACAGCAATAACCACTGCACTACCGTGCAGCCTAATGCACCACCGTGCAGCCTAATAATAATAATAATAATAATAATAATAATAATA
>NW_019188462.1:0-135 GCF_002260705.1 Seriola dumerili
GCAAATGTAGCTCAGGTTCCTCCATTTCTCTGCATCATCGCTGAGATGCTTCTCCACCTTGACTGGAGTCCACCTGTGTTAAACTTAAAGAACAGTGGTCTCCATTATTCTGACATGAAGAAGTCTGGAACCACC
>NW_019188463.1:0-101 GCF_002260705.1 Seriola dumerili
TTGAATGGTTGGTTGGTTGGTTGGTTGGTCGGTTGGTTGTTGGTTCGTCGGTTGGTTGGTTGGTTGGTTGATCGGTTGATTGGTTGGTTGGTGGTTAGTTG
>NW_019188464.1:0-141 GCF_002260705.1 Seriola dumerili
AAATAATCAATGAAGGCAGAAAATCCAAGATGTCAAACAGAAGTAAATCAATTCCACATCTGCCATCATACCCGGAGTAACAACATTAATGTGACACCTGTATTTACCACAAGCAACTTCTCGGTGCTCAAATAATAATGA
>NW_019188465.1:0-118 GCF_002260705.1 Seriola dumerili
GCATTGCAAACTACTGATATCAGAGGAGGAGGCAGCTGTGATTAATTATCAGTAAATCCATTTGCAGTTGACCAGCTCACCCTCAGTTCATGTCATTGGCTTCTTTTTTGTGGCAATT
>NW_019188466.1:0-146 GCF_002260705.1 Seriola dumerili
AGTGAAAACCATGTGGGAGGCTCTCCAATGAGCCATTCTCAGTTTTACACTCAGTCAGCTGTGGTGGTCTTTTTCTGCTGGATTTATTCTTTGTCTTTTCTTGTGTGTTTATCGGTGGATAAACTGCTTTTTTGTGTTTGTTCCTT
>NW_019188467.1:0-110 GCF_002260705.1 Seriola dumerili
CGTTTTTTGACATTTTATGCCATACTATACTATGATGTTATTCGGCATTTTTATGCCTTGCTTTACTATGCCGCTTTATTACATACCATACTATGATGTTTTTATGATCT
>NW_019188468.1:0-117 GCF_002260705.1 Seriola dumerili
GTAAGGCATAAAAATGGCAAAAAGCGCCATAGTATAGTAGGGCATAAAAATGGCAAAAAATATCATAGTATAGTAAGTCATTAAAACGCCATAGTATAGTAAGGCATAAAATTTAAA
>NW_019188469.1:0-109 GCF_002260705.1 Seriola dumerili
ATTTTACAACATACTACTTTTTTAATCAATATTACTGCTTGACAGCATTTTAATACTTCTAGTAGCATGAGATAGGGGTGGGCGATATGACGATATTAGATCGTGAAGG
>NW_019188470.1:0-118 GCF_002260705.1 Seriola dumerili
TCAAAACTGAAAGTGAAATCAAGCTAAATCATTAAGTGGACTATGTGGTGAAGGATTATATCAAATACAAACAGATAAGCTTGAAAAATCTGTGAAATACCCTTTAAACTTCAGCAGT
>NW_019188471.1:0-243 GCF_002260705.1 Seriola dumerili
CAAACACTCAGTCAGTGAGCTCACATGGGAGGGAAAAAGAAAAGCTGAAACAGACTTCCTGTAACAGAAGTCAAGTAGCTTCATATGAAGACAAGTGAGATTTGAGATTAAAAGAAAAAAACAACCTCTTGATTTGTAAAAGCTTCATATAATAGTTTCCTTTCAGTCCGTTCACTCGGCAGCTACAACACATCGTAAGGGATATCACACCCCCACCTGGTCTGATTGATTTGTTTTCAATAG
>NW_019188472.1:0-110 GCF_002260705.1 Seriola dumerili
TAAAAGTTACTGGATTAAACCAAGTTTTAGTTTATTCCAAATAAATCAAACCAGAATTGATTGGTTTCCATTATGAAATGACTCCCAGCAGCTGGGTGACCAGTGGGAAT
>NW_019188473.1:0-102 GCF_002260705.1 Seriola dumerili
ATTATTATCAATAATAACAAAGTTATTATTATTATTATTATTATTGTTATTATATTTATATTTATATATTAATACATCATAAACCTCCAGTCTTTTATTAAC
>NW_019188474.1:0-195 GCF_002260705.1 Seriola dumerili
ATCTTATTTTCTTCAATATAACCACAAACTCAGAAAACAAAATGATTGTCCTGTTTTATTTTTTGCTGAGCAACAATGTTCTGGTTTCAGGTAATATCATCAAGATCATTTTAAGATTTTTATTATTCAAGTTTTAACAAAATCAATTTATAGATTTGCGTGTGTTCAGCCAGATTCTTGAAGTGCTGTTAGTTC
>NW_019188474.1:220-3253 GCF_002260705.1 Seriola dumerili
ACAGTTTCTTCATCTCTGTATTACAGCTCACAGTCCCATAAACACTGGGTTTCCCCTCTCTCATTTAGTGGCAGTATATCATCACTCAGACTTTTATACTGAACCAGGTGGTGTTGTATGGGAGTGGACATAATGATGACCGAAATGTTGAGAGGAGGAGGAAACCACTTATGACACCACCCACCTACAGAGCTCATGCTTGTCTTGACGCTGACAATATGAAGTTAAGGAGGTTGGAAATAATCAGTTTAACTGCTGAGACCCTGAGAAAGAAACACTACAATGATTCAAAGCAAAAGTTTAAACAAAAACTCAAGAGAAAAACAAAATATTCAGTCCTTTGTGTCTGTGGCTGTTTTCCTTAAGCAACACTATATTCTGCGTTTTCAGGGTAAGGTATCAAAAATATTTGACAACTTTTTAAAACTTAAAGAACTGTTTATAGATTTGGCAGTGCGCTGTAAGCCCAGTTCTCCGGCAACTGCTGATATTCAGCTCTGTTACTACAAGTTGTTTACACATTTTGTGTTTTTGCTACGTCATCACTGTTTAAAGATCATGTTGTATTTTGTTTGATGCTTTGTTGGTATTCATTTTCCCACAGGTTGCCCTCTCTTGCCATTGTGTGAGAGAAGTGGACGCTTTTGCGCGTATATACAGAGAACTCACCAGCTTACATGTACATAGAGAAACGAAAGGAGAAGACAAGTCTAAATTAGTCTGTACAGCAGACGACGTGAACCTAAACAGAACATATAAAGTCAACCAATATCTCCTCTGAGGTACAAGCCAGTTCAAAACAGACAACTACAGCTGTCCTGGGAAGAACTGCTTATGTAAACCCAGTGGAAAACATTTGAGCCTGAGTGAATGTCAAGATAGGGAGGGGAGGTGCAAAGTCCAGAAGAGGATTAAGAGAGTGGGGGACCCAAAGAAACCTCGAACTGCACAAATTAACAATAGAAAGACTGAACAGCAGCTGCAAATGTACTTCTGTGCTGCTAGTTACCACAGTGCCTTCATATCCACTGCTCTCAGTACAAAAACCTCCTCATCACACATTTCATGTTTTCTCTTTATTACAAGCTTCACAGCCCCGTACACCTGTATCCTTTCCTGAGTCTATCATATATCACATCCATTACATCTTGGATTGTTCTCAGGTTGAAGTGTATGGTAGGTTTGTATTTACATGATAGATCAACTTAAACCGGTAGTTTACGAAAAGAGCAAGGAGAGTTCATAAAGGACTACCAACCAACATGATTGAACTTCCCCAGAACGCGATGTTATTCAAGGAGAAAGATTGGAAATGGCTCACGGGTCTAGTGGATGACATGTGACATAACTATCAATCTCCAGCAGAAGGACGTTTCTAATATTATGGGATTCCAACGATGCAAATAGCTCCCTTTTTATTATGTATACTAATATCTATAGCCCGTGTTACTAACACAAAACACAAAAAACAATGATGTGGTCCTGATTTGTTATTTGATGGCTGGAGCCGCAAAAAAATTTCTGGTGTGCAACTGGTTGATATATTCATCTAAGTAGTTCCATTATCAAAAATACAATTTTTTGATTAACCAATAGTCATTATAGATGGTTACCGCTGTCGATTCAGCCAGATTTCTCTAAAGGAGTCAATGCTGGGTAGCTTTCCGTGATGCGTTTTACATGAGTGTGTGACTTATAGGATTTTATGGATTCAGGGTTTTATTCAAATGCTTAGTCAGTGCTTTGGCGCAATGCTCATGATGTATTTGCTATGTTCTGATTGGCGTGTCGTAGATCTCCTTCCCAACTCAGTGGTTTTACCTTTCTCTTGCTCGTGTAGTTGACTCATAGGCGTCCATCCCAAGTCCAGCTGACATTTACAGCAAATCAGGAGGCAAAAAGCCACAATCAAATGCTTCACCACACCTATACAGAGTTACGACCGAATCCTTCTGGTACAAGCAAAATGAAAGACAAACAACTACAAGGTCCTGGATTACATTCAAAGTAACCGCTGCCATTTCCAGAGGCTGGAGTGGATGTAAAGATGGATGGAAATGCCAAATAAAGGAGAGACTCCACATTAACAATTTGAAGGACTCCAGTTGAGAACAATCCAGCACAGTGTCTGTGCACTTCCTGGTATCCGCTGCAGTTACCACAGTGCATACAGCCATCACTGCAGATTCTCAAGTACAAAAACCGCACAAACCAGTTTCATCTCTGTATAAGCTCACATCACCACAGTCCCATAAACCTGTGTCCCCTCCTCTCATTAGGTGGCAGTATATCATCACTCAGACCTTTATACTGAACCAGTGGTGTGTAGTGGGAGTTGACATAATGATGACGATGTTGAGAGGAGGAGGAAACACTATGACACCACCCACCTACAGAGCTCATGCTGACATGTACAAGAAACAAGGAGAAGAAGCCACAATCAAATGTTCACACAGTATCGACAGCTATAATACAATCCTCTGGTACAAGCAATTAAAAAACAGACAACTAAAGTTCCTGGGATACATTACAGGAACCACTGCATTTCCAGAGGATGGAGTGGATGTCAAGATAGATGGAAGTGCAGATAAAGACAAGACCTGCACATTAACAACAGAAAGACTGAACAGCAGTGCAGTGTACTTCTGTGCTGCTAGTTACCACAGTGCTTCATATCACTGCTCCTCAGTACAAAAACCTCCTCATCACACCATCATGTTTTCTCTGTATTACAGCTCACAGCCCCGTACACCTGTAATCCTTCCTGAGTCTATCATTACTCACATCTCGACACTGAGCCAGTGAGGTGTAGTGGTGGTTTATATGATAGTCACACGTTTTAGAAGAGCAGGATGCACAAAGACACCACCCACATATTGACCTCAGAGGGTTTATTCAAGGAGAAGATTGGAAATGCTCAGTAGAACTGCTTCACTCATTGCAGCAAGAAAATGATGATCTTATTTTCTTCAATATAACCACAAACTCAAACTCAAAACACAATGATTGTCCTGTTTTATTTTTTGCTGATCA
>NW_019188475.1:0-146 GCF_002260705.1 Seriola dumerili
CAAACAAAGATTGATTTTGCCTTAAGGAAAGTTTATGGATGGCAGTAATTCCTAAGAATATGAACAAACTTCCATCATTCTCAGGATTCCAGTTTTAATTTACACTCATTTACACTCGCTCACTTTCCTTCTGCACCAACGGTTAG
>NW_019188476.1:0-113 GCF_002260705.1 Seriola dumerili
TAGTAGTTGCAGTAGTAGTTGTATAGCAGTGGATTATTCATATTGCACTATGAATTTTGAATGATCACTGTGTTAAAGATTGTCCTATTCTCTCTCCTATTGTATTTTGTATA
>NW_019188477.1:0-101 GCF_002260705.1 Seriola dumerili
CATATTAAATTCAACAGTGATGTATTACTTATAAAAAAAAAGGGAAGAGAGTAGACAATAAACAGAAAACTGGTGTTAAACTACATGTAGGTGAAGCTGTG
>NW_019188478.1:0-115 GCF_002260705.1 Seriola dumerili
CCTTGTTTTAAAGTATTTGTAATGAATTGATTGTAACTTTTTGTCCAGTGCTGTTAAAATCATACTGGAAAATGCCCTTACTGTGGGTATTATTCGTTGTAAATGTTAAATTGAA
>NW_019188479.1:0-146 GCF_002260705.1 Seriola dumerili
TTACCATATAGAAAAGACCGAAATGTAATATCACGATACAGACCAGTCCAAATATCATGATATTATTGCACAGGGGGTGAGCTGTTTAAAGCTTTATTTGTTGGAAGTTCCTTCGAAGTAGGACAGACTGTGCAAAACTGCAAAAT
>NW_019188480.1:0-267 GCF_002260705.1 Seriola dumerili
TCGTGAATTCTCCTTGACCTCATGACGTTTTGTGTCAAGGTCAAGGAGAAGTAGTTAGGAAAGAGGGATTTATTTTCCAAGTGTTATAAATTAAGTTAGTTTAATAAAAAAAAAGCTGAGTGTATCTAGGTAAAGAAGAAGTGATTGATTTGACTTTTCAACTGCAGCCCAACACTGTATTACAAAGAGACTTCCTTCCTCCTTTTTTACGCTTAATGTCATTTCTTCCTCTTTATGCGAGAGAGAGAAAGAGACAGAGAGAGAGAG
>NW_019188481.1:0-153 GCF_002260705.1 Seriola dumerili
CCTAAGTATTGAGGTTCAGAACTCAGCCCTCATCAGTGTTAATAATTATTTATTTATATTTTTCCCTCTGAGCTGCAATTTTAAAAGAATAGTTTAACATTTTGTGAAACAAGCTTCTTCTCTTTCTAGCAGAGTCAGATGTTCAGATTTATA
>NW_019188482.1:0-132 GCF_002260705.1 Seriola dumerili
GCCCATGAATTTGGCCACTCTCTGGGCTTGTCTCACTCTACTGATCCTGGTGCCCTCATGTACCCTGTGTACTCATCCAGAGACCCTGACACCTTTGTTCTGCCCCGGGATGATGTCAACGGCATCCAGTCT
>NW_019188483.1:0-233 GCF_002260705.1 Seriola dumerili
TGTGTGTGTGTGTGTGTGTGTGTGTCTGCGTGTGTGTGTATTCATTACATTGTGGGGACATGAAAACAGGCTCACATCTTCACATATGTTAATCACTTATATGAGAGTTAAGACTAAGATCAGGGTTGGTAAGACATGTATATGGTGAAGGTCAGGGCAAACATGTGGGGAATTGATTTATGTCAAAAACAATGGCTCACAGGTATAGTAGTACTGTGTGTGTGTGTGTGTGT
>NW_019188484.1:0-109 GCF_002260705.1 Seriola dumerili
TCAACATGCTAGTATGCTCAACGACAATGCTAACATGCTAGAATAACATTTATCATTTCATATCATATCATCACCATCTTAGTGTTTAGCCTTAAATAGCAATTGTTAG
>NW_019188485.1:0-101 GCF_002260705.1 Seriola dumerili
GAGAGATCAGAGAGAGATCAGAGAGAGAGATCAGGCGGAGAGATCAGAGAGAGAGATCGGGGGAGAGAGATCAGGGAGAGAGATCAGGGAGATCAGGGGAA
>NW_019188486.1:0-141 GCF_002260705.1 Seriola dumerili
CTTTTAGACTGGTGAGTAACATCTAATGTTGGCCTGTAGCAAAGAGTATCATTAGTGCAAATGACAAACCGCACTGACAAACACCTGACAAAACAAGTGGCTTAAATGTATGATTGATGATGTCGACAGACGTTTTAGCGA
>NW_019188487.1:0-205 GCF_002260705.1 Seriola dumerili
TGAACATTATAACCTTCATGAATGGAGGATTTACTGCAGTTTAGAAATAATTTGTCCAGGTAGCGACAAAGTTAGTCAATGATCTGACTCACAGGAAAAAAAGCGTTTAAGCTTCTTATCATCATTAACATTCGAAACGTTCAGTGGTTCCGTCTTTAACGTGTGAATTTCTTTTATGTCTGTGAAAGTCTTTTGGTTTTGCAGC
>NW_019188488.1:0-102 GCF_002260705.1 Seriola dumerili
CATCCCAATCCCTACCTTGACCCCTCACATTACCCCCACCCATCCCCTTCCTCCATTTTTGACTCCTATCCCTTTCCTTACCCTAAACCTAACCCACCCCCC
>NW_019188489.1:0-215 GCF_002260705.1 Seriola dumerili
TGTAGCGCCCTCTAGACGGCCTGTCTATGTTTATGAGGTACGCTTCCCAAGTTCTTACTGTTGTAGAAATCTCTTTCTTTAAGATTAACTAATACCAAATGAGAAGTATACTGTAATATAATATTGGTGAACTAATATCTATTTATACTGTGATACAAACCACTTTTATTTACTCATTGAATGTGTTAAAACTAATTTTTAATGGTTTTAAAAAA
>NW_019188490.1:0-154 GCF_002260705.1 Seriola dumerili
AAGGGGATGTGGTTTTGTTTGGTGACACCCTGGGGGTCATATCTCAGACACTAATCAACACTCACTGGTCCGTAAGGTCCCTGGGTGAGGGTCATCCCCTGGTGTGAACAGTAAGGAATTGTGGGGAAGTGAATTCTGTTGTCTGTGGTGGAAC
>NW_019188491.1:0-189 GCF_002260705.1 Seriola dumerili
TTAGCAGTAACAGCTATCCATAAATGTAAATATACAATACTGACAGGAAGATACAGTATAATTACCCTAATTATCCTTTATGAATTTTTTTCTTTTGGAAGAAAACGACTGCAAAGTGATCACTTGGATTTAAATTTGTGTTTGTCTATCGCTACATGGCTAACATTAGCATTAACAGCTGTTTACTTA
>NW_019188492.1:0-144 GCF_002260705.1 Seriola dumerili
GTAATAAAGACAGTGACTCTCTCGAACAAAAACCTCCAGCAGATAAGAGCACACAGACAGGAAACCACTGAAACCACAGTCTTCATTATAACAGTTACTTCATTCACAACTGCTCCCATGACTCCCCATGGCTAATGAGCTTTG
>NW_019188493.1:0-125 GCF_002260705.1 Seriola dumerili
AAGGAGAGTATCCTAAGATTGTTTGTTATTATTATTATTATTTTTTAAATTATTTTTTATTTATTTTTTTAGATAGCAATAGAAGAGACAAGAAAAGAGGGAGTCATGTGTGGTCAGTGCCTTAA
>NW_019188494.1:0-161 GCF_002260705.1 Seriola dumerili
TCCAATTTATCTGGACACCATCCCCATTGTACACCAAATCATTAAGAAACTACATGAGAAAAAATGTATTAATTGGAAACAGAGGAATTACTTGATTGGTGATTCAGAACCCAGACCTAGACGTTTTTACATGTTGCCTAAGATACATAAGGACCCTGCTA
>NW_019188495.1:0-107 GCF_002260705.1 Seriola dumerili
GACAGGGTGGGCTCCCTGCTCAGGATCCAGGTCAGCTCCATGCGGAACAGGCCGAAGTCAGTGCAGCCGTAGACCACAGAGTGACCCTCATAATCGGTGGAGAGAAC
>NW_019188496.1:0-118 GCF_002260705.1 Seriola dumerili
TATACAGGGCTGAGGAAGAAAGAAATCTATCTTTCTTCTAATATATACGTACATATCCATTATATATATATTCATATATGGTATAAAGAACTTTCTTTAGTGTTAATCATTTTGGAAA
>NW_019188497.1:0-116 GCF_002260705.1 Seriola dumerili
TGTGTCTGTTTCTTCATGAGGATGATGAGCAGGAGTCGTCGCTGGTTCTTTCTCTCTCACGGAGCTAAAGGCAGTCTGAGCTGTTGAACATGTTGCTGCAGGTGTGATCTGAACCA
>NW_019188498.1:0-108 GCF_002260705.1 Seriola dumerili
TCTACAATAATAACCACAAATGAAGTAAACATGGATAATGTAATATTTTTATACTTGCCAAGCACTCGATCAAACCAGTCGTCCAAGGGGTTGTCGACGCCAGAGTGT
>NW_019188499.1:0-160 GCF_002260705.1 Seriola dumerili
AGCTAGCAAGAAGCTAAGACAGAGCCAGCATAAAGCATAGCCCATAGTGACAGGAATGACATCAGAGAGCGATTGAATGAAATTATTCAATCATTTATCTCAAATAGTAATATCACTAAAATGTGTGTCTTTGCAGTGTTAACCAGCTTACGCCGTTAAC
>NW_019188500.1:0-209 GCF_002260705.1 Seriola dumerili
AAAAAAAAGGTGTATTTGGTCTTTCTAACTCAGTGAACCACCATGACAACCCTTCTTTAACCAGTTCTCTGAGCAGTTTTAACACCACACGGGTGCTGGCCTTCAAAATTATCAAGGCAAATGAGATTTGAACCTTTGCCCCTAAACCACCCTTTGAGGCATCTAACCCCTTGAGCCACAAGGGATGTCATTTTTTTTTTTTTTTTTTT
>NW_019188501.1:0-135 GCF_002260705.1 Seriola dumerili
GATAACAAAATGCTTTTATTGAATTCACCGGAGACCTCGAACCGAGTGACAAACAAATGGCTATAAACAAAACTAGATACTATACTCTGACTATAGAGAAAACAATAACCACTCCAAGAGGAGGGAAAAATAACT
>NW_019188502.1:0-115 GCF_002260705.1 Seriola dumerili
TAAATGTTTACTCAACTGCATTTCTCAACTAAAACAACATGTCATTGTGGCAGAGAACATCATTTTATTTCAATAAAATGATTTTGGGACGTAAAATGTATTTGGTGTTGTTCAT
>NW_019188503.1:0-338 GCF_002260705.1 Seriola dumerili
TAAACAAAGGCTGTCTTTGCTTTATTTTGTGCACAGATTGTTCAGAAAATCCCTGAACAAGTGAATTATTCTCAGTGTTTAAATTCAGTCAGCAGTGCATGAAACCTGCTGTGCAGCCGGTGGACACTATTTAATCTATAACGACAGATAAAATGAAGCAAAGTTCAGTGTCTGGTTCAGTTTGTTTCATGCCCAAACAGACGCTCCCTCTCTCTCCGGGCTTGTTCAATCTCTTTTTCTCTCTGTCAGAGGAGCGTTAACCGTCGGGACATCACTGACAGCTCTTTAAGTGCAGCTTTGATATAAACGACTGGCAGTAAACACCTCACTCACCTGCC
>NW_019188504.1:0-117 GCF_002260705.1 Seriola dumerili
ATAGTATAGTAAGGCATAAAAAGTCCTAAAAAAGTCATACTATAGTGAGGCATTAAAAGTCATAAAAACGACATAGTTTAGTAAGGCAAAAAAAGTCATAAAAATGTCATAGTATAG
>NW_019188505.1:0-143 GCF_002260705.1 Seriola dumerili
AAAGGCAATCCTATCATTAGCCTATCATTATCATTATTATTATTAGTAGTAGTAGCAGCCGCCTATTATACAGTTGATTGAGATGAAGAAATGTATTTCATTTGTGTAAATGTTTCCAAAGAATTTTTTATTTTCTAGATTTA
>NW_019188506.1:0-787 GCF_002260705.1 Seriola dumerili
GTGTGTGTGTGTGTGTGTCACACAGGTGGTCTGAGGAACTGGTGCTTGCAACGAAAAGAGGACTGCCGGCTGAATCTGCTTCTTCTCCCTGTGATCTCAGTGCGATCTGTTCAGGTTTCTTTTGGTCCGGCTCTGTTTTTCTACGACAACCACGACTCAAGCATGTGGCATTTTTTTCTCTGTCTCTCTAGTATGTGGTGGATGTTCATTTTTACATGAAGTATTTATTAGTTCAGCACTGTCATGGTCAGGAGCTCAGCTGCAGCACTAAAATCCTTCCTTCCCTCCGGAAGCGCCTCTCCTTTGGACTCATTTGGACAAAAGGAGGGGACATCGGGAGATTTCTGTCGCTCTTTTCAGAAAATCCGAAGCAAGGGACCTTTGTAATACCCCTTTAGGACTGTTGGGCTGCTCTGCTGTCCCAACAAAAAACAAACAACAATCTCTTCCTGCGTGGACTGTCGAATCTGTCGAATCAGGCTGGCATTACCGATTTTGCCTCACCAGGGATCTCCAAAAACCTGCTGCTCTGAACTGTCTTCTTCTTTTGTCGCGTGGGGAGCTCCTCAGGTCTCCCTCAGACATCCGTTGGCCTTTCACGCATCGTGGTACTATCGTCTATTTATTCAACCGCTTTTTAAACTAGACGCTGATCGTGTAGCACTGGATATGTGTATAGCGAGGAAAAAAAAAATAAAAAGTTAACGACGGTCATTTTAAATACTATTGTTGGAACATCCTTTTTCTTGAGGGTGGCAAAAGAGGGTGAATGATAGGCTTTGGTACA
>NW_019188507.1:0-115 GCF_002260705.1 Seriola dumerili
TGGATTGTTTCAGTGGCCGTTTTAAAAAGTGTCTAAAACCCGTTTTTTTCTGGTGGCTCCGTGCACAGCAACACACAGCTCTGCTGGTGCACCGTGCTCCAGGTCGGCTTTCCTA
>NW_019188508.1:0-234 GCF_002260705.1 Seriola dumerili
AAAAAAAACTAATATCTCACGCCTAGTCATTAATGCTTCTAACATGACATGACATGATTTTTTTTCTTTTTACCATGGCTTTAGGGATGCTTTCATAAGTTGTTTTGTGTACCTGTGCCTAATTTATTGTGCATGGATTTGGTGTCAGCTCAGCGAGTCTCATCGACCGGCCACCGGGGCGAACCTCCACACGGCACATTGAGTTCAGCAGCCTCTCATCTCATCATCAACACC
>NW_019188509.1:0-102 GCF_002260705.1 Seriola dumerili
ATATAACACAGGTATAGTCATCTTGAGACATTTTAATGTTGAAATGTTATATATTATAACTTAAGTTCACCCAAGTAAAGGTACTGAATCCTTGGAAAGTAC
>NW_019188510.1:0-154 GCF_002260705.1 Seriola dumerili
CTTACTATATTTTGATATTTTTATAACTAAAAGTTGACAGACTGATTTGCAGTGTAGTTGTGCTGGTGTAGTGGTTTAAGGTCTTGCCTTCCATTCATGAGAATGTGAGTTCAAGTCTGATCTTGGAACTATGTTGTTTGGATTTTTTTTTTTT
>NW_019188511.1:0-165 GCF_002260705.1 Seriola dumerili
TGAATGTTTGATCATGTTTTCAATATGGACCAGGACAATATAATGATTTGAACTGACACAGAAGTAAATATAATATATGTATATATAAAATAAATAGAAATTATATATAGAACCTATCAGCAATCTGAACAGTTTCATATATTGACATATATGTCTAGCCTATAT
>NW_019188512.1:0-115 GCF_002260705.1 Seriola dumerili
AAAACAACTGACACACTTCGGATTTGTATGGGGGGGGGGCTATCTGATGATCTTATATCGTGGGCAATCTTACTTTTTATTCATTTAGGTATTTGTTTTTAAAAGCTCAATCGCT
>NW_019188513.1:0-113 GCF_002260705.1 Seriola dumerili
TGCACAACACAAGACCAACAAGAGTCGGTGGTTACTGATGTGTCCACAGGAAATTTAATCAAGACGATAAAAAGTAATCATTTTTATGTTTTATATTGTAAGTAAAAGGTAAA
>NW_019188514.1:0-162 GCF_002260705.1 Seriola dumerili
AGACTCACCGACAGCTGAGCCTCCTCATCTCTTTTCCACTGTATTAAACTGTGAAGCTGCTTTCCATGATCGCAGAGCAGATCTTTGTGCTCGTCGTCTAAATACTTCGCAGGCAGGCAACGAGTAGATGCTAGTTACAGCACACACCAATTATGGAGGCAT
>NW_019188515.1:0-163 GCF_002260705.1 Seriola dumerili
AACCCCAAATCTCTCACATTGTGTGGCATCTGAACCTAGCCAACAGAATAATTAGCCCCAGAGGCCAGTTTAGCAGGATGGAAAACAGCATCTCAGTGAGTCTTCTGCACCAAATAGCAGTGGAGCTGTGTTGGCATCCATATTGCTTGTTGACCCTTAACTT
>NW_019188516.1:0-130 GCF_002260705.1 Seriola dumerili
AACAGGAGGAAACAGCACATCAGGTAGGAATCATTGTTCACTGACCGCTTGTTATTTGTAAAACTCACAACTTCATGGAAGCGCAAAACTGAATCACTGGAGCACCCATTTGATGACTCAGCAAAAATAA
>NW_019188517.1:0-104 GCF_002260705.1 Seriola dumerili
AAAACGTCATAGTATAGTATGGAATAAAATTGTCATCAAGGAACATCATAGTATTGTATGGCATCAAAATGTCATAGTATAGTATGGCATAAAAATGTCAAAAA
>NW_019188518.1:0-126 GCF_002260705.1 Seriola dumerili
AATCTCAGTCTGGCCAATCATCCAGCGAACTCCCAGTGACGCTGTGAGGAAAAATATTCAGAAAAAGTACGTTTAGAATATTATTTGAGTGAACCACTAAGACGTGGTGAAAGATTCTGTAAGACA
>NW_019188519.1:0-125 GCF_002260705.1 Seriola dumerili
TATGAACTGTGTGCACACCTGATCCCTGACACCTGAATTGTTAATCAGATTTAAGTTGCTGCTGATTTAAACTGCACATTTCCTGCTGCTGCAGTTTCACATTAAAAGCATTTGACTGTTGAAAC
>NW_019188520.1:0-129 GCF_002260705.1 Seriola dumerili
AGGCAACACTTCTAACCACTGTACTACCCTCAACCTTAGCAGTAACCATATTAAAGTAACCTTTCCAAACGTCAGAGTATAGTGAAACATAGACGTCATAGTATAGTAAGGCAGAAAATGTCAAAAAAC
>NW_019188521.1:0-128 GCF_002260705.1 Seriola dumerili
CAAACTCTTACGTAACTTACGGTCAAAAGAATTTGCAGCGGGGAGGAACTGTCAGGTCCCGTCAAGTTGTTTAGTTTTTCCACTTCCTCTTTTATTTTATTTGGATCCCCTCACTTCCTGTTTGTGTT
>NW_019188522.1:0-234 GCF_002260705.1 Seriola dumerili
CTTCACTTTAGTTTCTATTTTGTTTGAAATGCTGTTTCTGGACACCACCGTATATAAACTAACTCTATAAACTGAGAGGTGTTCCTAATATTTTGTCCATCCCATTTTTAGGAATTAAATTTGACAAAATATTAGGAACACTTCTCAGTATATGCCAGTGCACTTAAACATTACCACAATTATAAATGCAGCCTTCACAATGACCATTAAAATAAACCAACACTTCTCAAACAG
>NW_019188523.1:0-111 GCF_002260705.1 Seriola dumerili
GGCTCTTTTTCCTCAGGAAGCTCAGGTCCTTTGACGTTTACAGTGAAATGCTGCACAAGTTTTATTAGTGACTGGTGGCCAGTGTACTCTTTAATGCTGCAGTCTGCTGGG
>NW_019188524.1:0-131 GCF_002260705.1 Seriola dumerili
CTCAACCTTTAGTTCAGTTTAACCATAGACTGTAAATAAGGAGCCTAAATAAAAAGCCTCTGTGATATCACCCACACGTTTCTGGAACTCAGAGTGAGCTGCTCTAACGTTGCCATCTTGGCAGTGTCTGA
>NW_019188525.1:0-318 GCF_002260705.1 Seriola dumerili
CACTATTAATTTACCCTGATTCCCACCTGAGAGCTTATTAATGCTTCTTTTAATTTTCTTTTAATCAGGTAGTGAAGGTGAGGTGTCCACCAGGTGTAAGTTGGTGTTCCACAGTTGTACACCTGTATATTTAACTGAATACTGCCCCCTGCTGGTGTGATAGAAAAGGAGATGCAGATAATATGATTGTCTCGTTGAGTGACAATGTTTGAAGGAAACAGAAATATTGTTCTAAACTTTCTGGTAGATTTTTGTTCAGTAATCTCAGAACCTCCAGATTTCATCTTTCTCTGGCTCCTCCTCTGTGACTGATTTCTA
>NW_019188526.1:0-176 GCF_002260705.1 Seriola dumerili
GTGGAGGGTTGACGATCTCCGGCCCCAGGCTCAGGTACCTCTCATTCAGGCCATGGAGGAGGCCTGTGACCCAATCAACGCCGCAGCTGTGCAAGGATGGATTCCCACGTTGTCTTGCTAATGAGGATATCGCCTTCGATGTTGATGAAATTCTCTGGCCAGATCCAGCTAGGTGA
>NW_019188527.1:0-111 GCF_002260705.1 Seriola dumerili
ATCCACAAGACCTCCTTTTCATTAAGGGAGATCAGTGTCGCTTCTAAGGGCTCAAATTAGGCTCAAAAGGACTTTAAGCTTGTAAATTGATGTTCACAAATAACTCCAAAG
>NW_019188528.1:0-138 GCF_002260705.1 Seriola dumerili
TAGTAAAAAACAGCTGTTTTAGGCTTTTAAAAAGCATCAAAGAGACGACACCATCCCTGATCGTTCTTCTCTGTAACATTATCCAATCTGGTTTACAGCTGATTTTAAGATTTTACTGATTACATATCAATTACTTTA
>NW_019188529.1:0-155 GCF_002260705.1 Seriola dumerili
GACCCGTTTGTCAAATTTGACATAAGGGAAAACTGCCTACTCCTTGAACTTTGACCTGTTATTTCGGGCATTTCTCAGGCACCCAGGAGCACCAAATTGATGACAGGTGTTCAGGACAGCACCAATATACAGGTGGAACAGGTTCCAACTTTCTA
>NW_019188530.1:0-203 GCF_002260705.1 Seriola dumerili
GTTGAACTCTAACTTCACCCCCTCTCTTCCCATTCTCATATGTCTCCTGGAAACAACAAAGGAAACTTATTAATGTCTTGCAAACTGTGAACTTGTGTTCAAAGGAAGTGGCGAATATATATTCTAAATCTCAAGGTTTGGTTGTATCAGGGAGCTCAAGAGTAAACAGGAGCATAGGAACTGTGGCAGCATGGTCTGATGGC
>NW_019188531.1:0-480 GCF_002260705.1 Seriola dumerili
CACACACACACACACACACACACACACACACCTGACAAAGACCTGCACTTACTTATGACAAAGACTTAAAAAATTATATCTGGGGCTACACTCAAAAGCAATAAAATAAATAAATAAATGTGGGCTTTTATACACTCGTTAATACACTCCTAAAGACTCATTTCTCCCACCTTCCGCTTATGGCTGAGAACTAGGTCTACTCTCAGTCCTGACAAGTGAACCAAATCTGGTCAGTGACATGAATTAACATTTTTTCCCTTATTAGAAGAACTAATGATATCTGCACTCTGCAATGTTTCACCTGTCCTCCTCCTCTTTTTAAAACAATCTGTGATTTGGGACATTTCTGCAAAAAAACAAAACAAAAAACATACACGATGGGCTGTAACGTTAATTTAGGGAAACTTTGAAAAGGTTAATGGATTGAATTTCAAACTAGTCAAACTGTCTGAAAGATATTTCATATGTAGAAATCACATT
>NW_019188532.1:0-104 GCF_002260705.1 Seriola dumerili
ATGGTGGACCTTCGTTACAATAATAATGTGATTGATGTCATACCATGAAAGTTTTGTCCTGACTAAGTCTGGACTAATGTAATGTTCATAACCACCTAATACCT
>NW_019188533.1:0-204 GCF_002260705.1 Seriola dumerili
TGAAGACTGGAGAAACACAGCCTGGTCTGATGAATGTGGATTAAATAAAGTTAATTAAAGTATGTTTGACTTGGTCAAAAAAATACACTATATCAAAATACTCAACTTATACTACAACTTCACATGAAAATGAAATTCCTTCAACATAGAATTTCATGTTCATTCACTGTTGTACACACACACACACACACACACACACACACA
>NW_019188534.1:0-126 GCF_002260705.1 Seriola dumerili
TTTGATCATTTTTGTATCAACTGAGGATAAACAGGTTCTCACTCAGAGTAAAAGAATGTTTTGACTTTCACATTTGCTGCATTAGAAGAGGAATAAACACCAGGTCAGTGATGATCACAGGCCAAC
>NW_019188535.1:0-134 GCF_002260705.1 Seriola dumerili
TGCCTTCTGATGTTTTGTTTTTTTTTGTTTTGTTTTTCATTTTTTTTTATTTTTTTTTTTTATTTTTATTTTCTTTTCTTATGCATGTGTGTGATTTTTTTTTTGTTGTTGTTGTCTGAGAATCACTGTGTTTG
>NW_019188536.1:0-119 GCF_002260705.1 Seriola dumerili
ATTTTGTCTGTTCAAAGTCGTCGTAAACTGAAAAAAAAAAGGGTTTTGGACTTTGAAGATATCACTGTGACTTTTACTATTTTTTGATATTTCATACACTAAATGATTAATTGATTAAC
>NW_019188537.1:0-129 GCF_002260705.1 Seriola dumerili
AATCGGTTTTAAACGCCTGGAGGACACTGACCGTCGCCCAACCTCCTGACCCTCGGCCGGGGAAGTGACTCTTTGAGGAGCCTTTGTTTAACAACGCCTTCCTGCCAGTTGCTGGACTCTCCTCGCCCA
>NW_019188538.1:0-156 GCF_002260705.1 Seriola dumerili
TATGACGTTTTTATGACTTTTTATACCTCACTATACTATCACTTTTTTATGCCTTCCATTACTATGTTTTCACAACTTTTTATTCCTAACTGTACTATGACGTTTTTAAGACTTTTCATGCCTTACCATACTATGACTTTTTCATGACTTTTTATG
>NW_019188539.1:0-105 GCF_002260705.1 Seriola dumerili
AACCAGGCACCATTAGTACACTTCTATTATATAATTCAACGACTAATCAATTAGATTTATAGATGGGAAAATAATCAAGAACAAATTTGATCTTTTACGTCATTT
>NW_019188540.1:0-124 GCF_002260705.1 Seriola dumerili
GACAGGAAATGAGATTTATTTTATGATTTGTTTCCATTTCTGATAATCGTCATTTTAGAAAACTCAGTGTGAATTACAGTATACTTGTATGTATATCATAAAGCAGCACATTACTTCATCTTGA
>NW_019188541.1:0-146 GCF_002260705.1 Seriola dumerili
TATAAATGTCTTAAATTAAATCTGGTAATATTGTTTTATCCTGATTTAAGTGCTTAAATATTTTACTTCCTGTGTGTCTCCTCCTCTTCCTCCATTTGTAATGATCACCCAGGTTTGAAGAAGCAGACCGAGGAGCATCTGGCTCT
>NW_019188542.1:0-122 GCF_002260705.1 Seriola dumerili
TAAATTATTATTGTTTATTTATTATTATTTATCTATCTAAATATGATCAAAAATAACTTTGAGCCTCTGTGTCTCTATTCTAGGTTGTTTGTCTTGTTGATGTAGCATCACTTGGTATCATT
>NW_019188543.1:0-144 GCF_002260705.1 Seriola dumerili
TCTACTGTGCTATCCAATAAAGGCATAAAAAGCCCCCCCAAAAAAACATCCACTTGTAGTGACAACAGCATTTCAGCTTGTTTATGGTTATGTTTAATTAAAAGCAGAAATGGTTTTCTACCAACAGAACACACCGATAAAACA
>NW_019188544.1:0-185 GCF_002260705.1 Seriola dumerili
ATGGCGCGGACATACGATGTGTGATGTGAAGAAAAAACAAAGTTAAGTAAATCAGTCAGTAGGATGTATAATATGTGACTGTGGGTGAACGAGCTCACAATCATCAGAGAGAAGTGTCAAATCAGCGGAAAGATAGGAACCATAACTTCCGGTCAGGACTTTCAGAATAAAATCGGAGCGGAAAC
>NW_019188545.1:0-138 GCF_002260705.1 Seriola dumerili
TGCCTCAGACTTCAGCTTCCCTCCTTCTGCTCCGTCGATCCAAAATGGAGTCTAAACTTTCAGTTTCACTTTTACCCGCCGAGACTTACTGGAAATCACGTGTTTGTGTACGTGTGTGTGTGTGTGTGTGTGTGTGTG
>NW_019188546.1:0-626 GCF_002260705.1 Seriola dumerili
CCAACCCCCCCACCCCACCCCTCACTTTTCTCTCTGCTGCTCGTCACCTTTCAACAGTGATCACATCAACTGTCACAGCCTCTCTGTCTTTTTGTTCTCATTGAGCATTGAGCAAATATTCCTCACAGGTCAACAGACAGACAGTCAGATAAACTGTTTTATAAATTGACAAATAAATCAGCGTTTTCTTTACACGCACACCCAAACCCGCAAACACAATCGAAGCCTTCGTTTCTGTGTGTTTTGTGTGAGGGATGCAGCCTCGATCTCTGCTCTCAGCAAACTGCGTCAGTAGACAGTATCCAGTGGTGAGCAATAACCTGGCTGACGAAGTGCTGGCAGACTGAGCAGCTCGGATGAGACCCCAAACCGGCAGATGAATGAGAAAAGGGGAAGAAACAGCCTTTAACACCTCTCAATCTCCCTGCACTGTTCTCTACGCCTCTCTTCATCTTAAAGCTCTTATCTTTTCTTTTACCTCCCTCTCTCTCCCACTGATCCCCCCCCCCACCTGTCTCAACAGTAGTTCTGTTGTTAACAGCAGTTGAGCACATCTGTTATCTGTGTAAAAAATGCCCAGTAAGATTTGAAAATGAACACATGCTGAAACAAATTACATATGAAAC
>NW_019188547.1:0-132 GCF_002260705.1 Seriola dumerili
TTTTTTTTTAAAGGTGTTGGTCGGTTGTGGTGTCAGACTCTTTCCTCTACACTCGGTTTTGCAGATGCAGAGGAAATCGAATTGTGGTTAGCTCAAAGCATACACACACACACACACACACACACACACACA
>NW_019188548.1:0-285 GCF_002260705.1 Seriola dumerili
TATGACTGCGAGTAGGCCGTTGTGAATAAAGAGACTCCCTGCTTTGACACCTGTGTCTCGACTGTCTGATTCCTTTTTGATCCACCACTTCTCGCCACAACAACGTCATGTCCTTGCCCCTCTGGCCCAGCCCCTACGGAGCCCAGCGTGGTGGTCCGGAGGTCACTGCTACCATGATGGAGATTTTGAAGGCCTTGATACATGACTCCCCGTACAGCCCGGAGATGTGACCAGTGAGGTGCAGAGCTCCATGGCTGGACCAGCCAGTAGTTAAAACAGTAACAC
>NW_019188549.1:0-159 GCF_002260705.1 Seriola dumerili
CCCGGAGACTCAGGTTGGTTATTAAGCCTCAGTTGTTTTCATTTAAAACCGGTTTTTAATGTGGTCTCTGATCAGTGTTTTTTTCAAAGTACAGTATCAGTACTGACTCAGCACTAGTATTTGACATTTTCAAGCCATACCCAAGCTTACTGACGGTAG
>NW_019188550.1:0-115 GCF_002260705.1 Seriola dumerili
GCTGACTGTTTAAGCTCTCATCTACTAACTATTGACATATCACATTGTGTGTTTACTTCACAGAATCACTCCAAACAGACGCAAAACAACTACAAAGAGACTTAACAAAAATGAC
>NW_019188551.1:0-137 GCF_002260705.1 Seriola dumerili
AAGGCATCAAGCCTGCAGATTTACATATATATAAATCACATCTGCCATTGTTAGAGGGCCAAAAGGTCAGAGGTCAAATGGTCAAATTGGATGCCCGACAACCAAAGAAGCTGATTTAAGCCAGTTTATAACTGATC
>NW_019188552.1:0-3379 GCF_002260705.1 Seriola dumerili
TCAGATTGTCTCCTAATTCCAGCTCTGCTGTATCCACACCTGCAAAAATGACATTTTGTAGTGAGTGTTCAACGCTGAAAAGATCTTGTACATGGTGCATACTTTGCTGTCACCACCTTGTTTTTTCATCTGATGTTATTTCAAGACTTTCTTTACCTATGTGGATGTAGTTGTTGCTCTTAGTTTTATATGGGAGAGCTGTCATGGTGGCTGATGCTTGTCTTTCACGTGAAATATCAGGATCATTGGTCTTTGCCTGCAATTAGAGACACACACAAGTAAGCATACACACAAGTCAGAGGTTTAGATACACTTAAGTCAAAGTCATCAAAGCTATTTTTTTAACCACTCCACAGAGTTCATGTTATCAAACTTAAGTTTTCCCAAGTCTGTGAGGGCATCTATGGATTTTGTGCACGACACAAGTAATTTTTCCAAACAATTGTTTACTGACAAACTGTTTAGTTTTTAATTCACTATATCACAATTCCAGTTGGTCAGACATTTACATAGACTAAGTTGATGATGCATTGAAACTGCTTGGAAAATTACAGCGCTGCCAGGGCTTTAGAAGCTTCTGGGCTTAATTGACAGAATCTGAATTCAGCTGAGGTGTACCCGGCCAAGTTTTAAAGGCCTACCTTTGAACTCAGTGCCTGTCGCACTATGTCACTGTCATCTTTTTCATAATGTCTTTATTAAGATACTATATACCTTTGTACTTTTTGTAAACGTTCTGATGATACAATTGTAGGTTCTTGCAAACCCCACCCCACCACCACCACCCTCAAAAAAAAAAAAAGAAAAAGAAAAATTGGAGACTTACAGTGATAAGCAGACTTGAGAGTCCTGCCACTGTATTGATGGTAACCTTTGCCATGCCGTTGGCTGCAGTGAAACCCTTCACAGCGCCTGGCTCCAGCACCACCGCAATACCTTTTGCTGGAGTTTCATCTGGATTCATAACTTCAACCTGCCATCAAAGAAACAAACATCTGACCAATCAGAAAACATCTTACTGTCTTATAAAGTCATTCAATTAATCTCGTCTTAGTAAAGGCAATTAAATAATTTTGTCTACAAACTGCACTAGCTGTGCATTAAGTATTATGACTTAGATAAAATACAGTGATCCAATACTTCTACTTTTCCCCTGGAATATTTTTGCATCATAATGAAGATCCATAACAGATCGAAACACTGCACTAATTATTTTTAGTTACTAAGAGAGCATTAAATTGCATGTGGCGTTTGAAAAGTAAATAAATTCTAAAAATATGGTATGAAATTTTTTTAGGATGTTTTTAGAAAAGACTTTTAATAAAGTAGAAATACAGCCATATTGTTGCTGCCATTTTACATAAATGTAAATCTAAGTACTTTACCGCAACATCGAAGGACATTCCTGGTTTGAAATATTTGGGCGTTCTCCTGAAGTGGATAGTATAAGGTGATGTGACAATCTGGATACCTCTCAACTCTGCCTCCACCATTTCACCACCTGTGAGTTGATGCAGAAACGCAAACACATGCACACACACGCTGATGACAGGAGTGTGTTTTTCATTTGTTCATTCACTTGATAAACTGATTAATAAAAACATGTCCATTCCATCTCTGACGTACGTTTCCTGATATGAAGTCTATGAAGCATTTAGACATCAGTAATACTGAATAAACCCTTTGAGCTGCTGAATTATTATGAATAACAAATGATCAAATATACTGAACAGTCACTAACACACAGTCTGTTTCTTACCGTTCTCCGTCAGCACACTGACAGATACAAAAATGGAACTCCCCACCAGGACGTTGATGTCAAAGGTCTGTGTGATGTGCTCCCTCTTCAGTACGATCACTCCTTCACCGTCCTGGATCTGACATAACACAAAAATACACCTTGAAATAGAGGATAGTGGCACAGTAACACAGCCAGCAAACAGGTATAGGTACAAAATACATACATTCTGAACATCATAAATACTTAATCTCTACAGATAGGGCTGTAACAATGTAACTGAAATAAAAGCAGTCATCTGAAAAATAGGAAATCCTAAACATTTTCAAGTCTTTATAGTCTTGCATATTTTGTAGGTCTGGTAAAAGCCAAGCTGTAAAACACATACTGTATGAGACAGAATGACCAACAAACTGACACACATTCAACTTCTGCTGCTGCATGTATTAATGTAAAAACTTGTTTTGGAGGTATGAAAGTAATTTTTTCATGAACTGTATTTTATTCATACTGTACATACATATAAAAGAATACAAACAACTTATTTTGTGAATTATTTTGTTAGCCTCTTATGGTCTTATAGTATATTTGCCTGTTCTGTTCATCATAAGCAATAAAATTGATAAATTGTGCCTATTTTGACACAAGGTAGGCCTCTCTTCTATGCAAACAAAGCTCAATATATGTTCTTTGATAAATATCACTTGATAAATGAATATTATAATAATAATATTGTAAAACAGTGCATATTTACAGAATACTGCTCTTATTGAGACCAAAAGCAAGAGATAATTGGTGAAATTCAATGTATTTTCAATATGTTGCAACCATCCCTGACCTGTGTTTCAACTGTCCCCTGGGTTGGGATCAGTTGCATCATCTGAATTCTTCCATTCAAATAAATATTGGGTAATGATGTGTCATATGTAATCATTTTAGTGTATGGGTGTATGGGAAATTAGCAAAACGATGAAAGTTTAATATGCAAATGTTTCGTTGGTCTAGAACAAAAAGTCTCTTGACTAATTGAGAGAAATGCAAAAAGTGTTGCAACCATCTGCAGTCACCCCCGTGTGCTCACCTGCACTTTCTGAATGGAGTCGGGAAAACTCTTCTTTTGACCCTCATGCACAACACCAAATACCACGAAGGCTGTCCCATCCACCTCTTCACCAAACAGATACCTAAAGCCACAAGAGAAGGACATTTTATTTTAACAAACTACAACAGCAAGAGTTCCAACCTCTTAAAAACATTATTTATTTTCTCCTCCAATACGTCTACTAAAACTTGTTGTCCAAAGCCACAAAGTAAAACTTTCACATACGTAGCTTTAATGTCCATGGTGAGCTGTGGACTGTCCACGTAGAAGAAGGAGCTCGTAGGTATCACTTTCACCTCAAAACTGGGCAGCACTGATAAATTAAATACATTTTATTTTGTGTCCAACATCAGGTCAAAATAGGTGAATGCTTTATAGGTTTTACAGTAAATAACAGTTCGGGTGAAAAGGGACTCACCGTATTCTTTGACCTCAAATTCTGCAGAGTAGCTTTGCTGTGGGTTGCTGTGAAACCTGGCCACCACTTTCCAAAGCCCGAGACTACACAAACACACACACACACACACACACACACACAC
>NW_019188553.1:0-142 GCF_002260705.1 Seriola dumerili
TCAACTAACTTTATTTAACTTGTCTTTTCAGAGCCGGACACTTGTCATGTAGCTCTACTGGATCCTCCACAGAGAGTGGAGACAGCTGCACACAACTGATCACAGGTAACTAGTGGCTCTGTCTGACACATCACCTGTATCC
>NW_019188554.1:0-345 GCF_002260705.1 Seriola dumerili
AGAGTCAGTATAAACTGAGGGGAATAAGTTCATTTAAAAAAGACAAGGGGAACAAATGAATTAATAAATAAAGAATGTGTGGTTCACTTGGTAAATTTAACAAAATTTTTAAAAAAGGGTGATAAATAAATATAACACTGAGATATGATCATTATAATTGCACAAATTTACTTTTTAGTCTCTGTATATACGACTTGCTTCTTGTTGAGTTTTTGTTTGTAAAAAGTTCAGTGTCTAATCTCAGTGATAAAAAGTCTCTTATCTGTTTTTGCTCCTTGTTCCTATGTTCTCTGACTGCATTGACCTGTAGTGAGGGTGTGTTGATCAAATCAAATCAAATCAAAT
>NW_019188555.1:0-126 GCF_002260705.1 Seriola dumerili
TATTATTGTATTATTCAATTTACACACCTACAATCTGCACTCAATTTGTCTTAATTATTAATAATTAATCAACATGATTAATTAAATATTATTTATTCAGAGAAGGTTATCTCGGGGTTATGGTTA
>NW_019188556.1:0-377 GCF_002260705.1 Seriola dumerili
ATAGATAGATAGATAGATAGAAATGGCTCAATCTAAGTGAATAAAAATACAATTATGATTACTATTAGGTGATTATACACTAATAAAAAAAATCTTATCTATGTCATATCCCAATTCTGCCAATAGATCCCGATATATACACACTGCTCCTTTAAATGGGAGAAAATGGATCATTAAAAGAAAACACTGATTGGTCCAGTACATCTGTTGTCTGCCATAGCTCGACTGTGGTTAGTGGAGAAGCCGGTCTGGCCAACTAGAGGCACCCGTGTGTCAGCCAGCTCCATCTTCATCCCCTCAATGTGCTGTTGCAGGAGGTTATCTGTGCTCACACCTTGTTTTTTCTCGTCCTTGGCTTGATTTTCATCGGCTCTAAC
>NW_019188557.1:0-106 GCF_002260705.1 Seriola dumerili
AGCAATTATTATTATTATACTTCACTGTACTTCATGTATTGGTGGTGTATAATGCTTTGGTAACATTTGTTATCGTTTGATTATTATTGATCAATGTGATAAAAAA
>NW_019188558.1:0-108 GCF_002260705.1 Seriola dumerili
TAAGGCATAAAAAAGTTATAGTATAGTAAGGCATAAAAATCATAGTATGCTGAGGCATATAAGCATCACAGTATAGTCAGGCATAAAAAGTCATAGTATAGTAAGGCA
>NW_019188559.1:0-196 GCF_002260705.1 Seriola dumerili
TTACATCTAACTGTATTTTCAACAAAAAATTACCAACTCCAACAATATTCGTTGGTTGTTTACATTCATTATGGTAGCTTTTGGTGTTTTCTTACTTGTGAATGAGCCATTGTGTATTGGGATATCACAACGACAATCACCGCTACGTTCTTCTACACTCCATTCCCGCTCTCCTCGACTCCAGCAGTGCGCGTTC
>NW_019188560.1:0-112 GCF_002260705.1 Seriola dumerili
TTAACTAGTTTTGTTTACCTCGTTATATAGTTTCTTTTGTGTGTGTGTGTGGTGATAATTTTGCACGTCTTTCACAATTTATTGTTTTTCCCTCATATTTTTGATTGTTTTG
>NW_019188561.1:0-108 GCF_002260705.1 Seriola dumerili
TTGCTAAGATCCCAAATGACTAAATCCCTAAGTACAAAATGGTGTGTTTATTGTAACATATTGCACGTTTGGTTGGTGTACGTTTTGCAGGTGATCAACTAAGAATAA
>NW_019188562.1:0-109 GCF_002260705.1 Seriola dumerili
TTGGCTCTAAGCACAGCTAGAAGAACACCAAATAAAATAACACCAAGGACTCCTGCAACAATCCATCCAGTGTGACTCTCTGGAACTGAAAACACAGAAAGTCAATGTG
>NW_019188563.1:0-177 GCF_002260705.1 Seriola dumerili
CACAGGAAAAAAGCAGCCAATGCTCACAGTGGAATAAATCATACATTTAATCTATTGTATGTTTAGTTGCTGATTGATTTTCTTTTGATCAGGTAATCGATTAATCATAGCAAAATTGCAAAATTTGTTACAAAAATAATTAAGGTTGAAACAATTAGTTGATTAATTGATCAGTAA
>NW_019188564.1:0-152 GCF_002260705.1 Seriola dumerili
TACTTTAATCAGGAGAATGAGATCTATTTTTCATGAGAGACCTGAGAACAAAAAAAACATTCATAATCAGACAAACACAGCTGGCAACCAGATATAACACAAGACTAATAAAAACAACAGTGTCTGTTTGCACCTGGGTGAAAATAGTCATG
>NW_019188565.1:0-121 GCF_002260705.1 Seriola dumerili
CAATTTTGTTAATTGTTTAGTAAATTTTTATTTTCATTTAATTTGAAGTTTTTTTTCATCAGAACATTAGATGAGAAAAATGTGAATTTTAGTAAAGACCAAGAACAAGCATTCAAGTCAA
>NW_019188566.1:0-113 GCF_002260705.1 Seriola dumerili
TATATGATAATAATAATATAATACAATAATAATGTGATACCATATAATAATGTCAGTTTTTCTTTTTCAATGTCTCATCTGTGCATAATGAATGTGCTTGTCCTTGCTTTCTT
>NW_019188567.1:0-104 GCF_002260705.1 Seriola dumerili
CCTTACTATACTATGACATTTTTAGGCCTTATTATACTAGGACATTTTTATGCCTTTTTTAAAATTTATTTTTATTGGTTTTTATGCCTTACTATACTATGACT
>NW_019188568.1:0-121 GCF_002260705.1 Seriola dumerili
TGGAAAAACCTTCCCAAAAAGCTTAATTGTATTTTTTTTAAATAAATAAATAAATGTCTTGCTTTCCAAAATGTTTAAAATTAAAACTGTTGTTCCTAATGAACATTTTTGTATTTTTTTT
>NW_019188569.1:0-102 GCF_002260705.1 Seriola dumerili
TGTTGATCTGATTCAGTGACTTCACTTACTCATTATATCATTATCTCTGATGTCCCTCCACAATAAAGCTTCCTTCAATTTCACAGTAAAACAGAACATCAT
>NW_019188570.1:0-104 GCF_002260705.1 Seriola dumerili
CTGCATCTCTCCTCCTGTCTCTAGTGGCATGAATGAAGAGGAAATCTTATGAAAATTTGGGAATAGAGTACTGTATTGAGACCTGGCGTCATCTTTTGCCTATT
>NW_019188571.1:0-254 GCF_002260705.1 Seriola dumerili
TCTGAGAAAACTTTAGCACTTCCAAACTGTTTTAGGTCACTCTCTCTAAACAATAAGACAAGGGACATGTGATCTGTATTGGACCGCACATGTGCAGGCAAATTTGCCACAGAAAGATAGACTGCAAGAACTTTGTGTTTTTTCTTAGCTGAGCCAAGGGGATTCACAATTTCAAAGGCATCCTGGTAGAGAATTAGTTTCAGGCATCCTGGATTTTCAATGAAAAACTGGTTGGACTTAAAGTTTTGACCATC
>NW_019188572.1:0-102 GCF_002260705.1 Seriola dumerili
CTGTTGGCCCAACAGCATGATAGACAGACTGCAACACTCATTTTTAAAAACATTGGAACAGATTCTCTTGTGACCTAATGTAAAAACTAGAATTTAAGTATT
>NW_019188573.1:0-125 GCF_002260705.1 Seriola dumerili
AAAATGAAATTGTTTAAAAGTTTAAACTCTCTATTCTCTGTTTTGCAACCTCCACTCTGATTCACTCTCCAGCTCAAGGCTGCCCATTTCACCTGATTTAATTCTTGAGATAAAAATCAGGTTTT
>NW_019188574.1:0-128 GCF_002260705.1 Seriola dumerili
TTTTATGCCTTACTATACTATGATTTTTATGCCTTATTTTAGTATGACATTTTTTGACGTTTTAATGCCTTACTATAGTATGATTTGATGTTTTTTAACATTTTCATGCCTTACTATACTATGACGTT
>NW_019188575.1:0-116 GCF_002260705.1 Seriola dumerili
GTGTGAAGGATGCTGACAGAATGGTCACATGAAGGACATAATCTTAAAGTCTACATGTTACATTTCAAAGAGGATAGAAGTTTGGGATTTAACTATTACATAGAAACATCTCATGA
>NW_019188576.1:0-359 GCF_002260705.1 Seriola dumerili
CACACACACACACACACACACACACACTACGAAGCCTTTCATGTCTGAGAAGTCGAGTGGCAGGAAATAACAGAGGTCACACTTTGACCTTCACAGATGAGACGATGGAGAAGAAAGAGTGAATTCAGAGATACAGAGAGAGCGAGGGCTCTGCCGTCACTATTTATTTATGAAGGGGAGAAATGCAAGAATTATATACAGTTCATCTACTTATTAAAAGATGACCCTGACACTGTTATGTATTTTTCTTATTTTCAACAAATCTCAATCAAGCTCTCATCTCATTGGATCCTATTCAAGACATGAATGTTTTAAAAACATCACAAATATTATAAAGCTTCATTTATAGGAAAAAAAAA
>NW_019188577.1:0-108 GCF_002260705.1 Seriola dumerili
CCGAGCTCCTCACCCTATCTCTAAGGCTGAGCCCAGCCAACTTGCGGAGGAAACTCATTTCGGCCGCTCGTATTCGCGATCTCGTTCTTTCAGTCATTACCCAAAGCT
>NW_019188578.1:0-110 GCF_002260705.1 Seriola dumerili
ATGATGTTCTGCGAACACTAATAGAGGAGATAAAGCGTGCTGAGTTTTTCTCCATAATCATGGACGAGACAGCGGACATCGCCGTCAAGGAACAGGTGTCTGTGTGCTTC
>NW_019188579.1:0-127 GCF_002260705.1 Seriola dumerili
TCTTTATTTAACGTGTACGTGCTAATATTGAGTGCTTGCTGGCTCATTGGGACTTTTTGTGGGCCATCCACAGTCTGAAGTGTGTGTGTTTAAATTTGTGTGTGTGTGTGTGTGTGTGTGTGTGTGT
>NW_019188580.1:0-123 GCF_002260705.1 Seriola dumerili
GACTGCAGACATAGATGTAAACAATTCAGGGTTTTATTTGATCAGTTTTGAAAATGCATGTAAAGCTTTTCTCAGGCGTCAAAAATACTCACAATATATGACTGTTAATGTAAATGTTGTTTC
>NW_019188581.1:0-236 GCF_002260705.1 Seriola dumerili
GGTATGTATTGTTGCTATGTTTATGTGCATTTTGCTTCCATGTGTCGTCATTCATGTGGTAAAATGTATGTTATTTGCTCATTAGGAATTCATTTTATCTTGCATTTTCTCTCCAGCATACTTTTGTCATTAGCCATGCTATTTTGTGGTTAAGATGGTGTACCAGTATGACAGGTAATTGTGTAAGAAGTATCTTCAAGATACATGTGCAACATTTTTGGCACAAGAGATTTATT
>NW_019188582.1:0-124 GCF_002260705.1 Seriola dumerili
TGAAACGATGAGTGAAG
Source organism: Seriola dumerili (assembly GCF_002260705.1). Taxonomy (NCBI): domain Eukaryota; kingdom Metazoa; phylum Chordata; class Actinopteri; order Carangiformes; family Carangidae; genus Seriola; species Seriola dumerili. Next base: position 18 of record NW_019188582.1, read on the forward strand.
GTTAAATATCACAGAGGAGAGTTTTAGTTTTACCGTAATAATGTACAGCTAATGAGTGAAATAAAGCTGTGTGACTTCTGTCCCGGGGAGGCGGAGCCTGGATCTAA
>NW_019188583.1:0-112 GCF_002260705.1 Seriola dumerili
GTAAATGACAATATATAGTCACTAATGTCACACAGCTGAATATGTGCAAAGACCAGACAACATGTACAGTATCAAACTAGACTTTGATCTTAATCTAAGGTTACATTGTGAT
>NW_019188584.1:0-145 GCF_002260705.1 Seriola dumerili
TGATTATTTTGATTATAATTTTGTGCATGTTAAAAATAGATTTTTCATGACTAAAAATTACGACAATGGAGCAAAGTCAAATTCTTACACCTTACATCCTTATGTGTTACATAAGTGGTGGTTAAGCACCCTCTGGTTTAACAAG
>NW_019188585.1:0-242 GCF_002260705.1 Seriola dumerili
GAATTAAAATGCCAATATGCACTTTTTGGCCTAAAATTTCTAATAAAAACACTACATAAACGCAGGGAATGATCAGTAAAACCAGCAGATAAAATATTACAATTTTTAACAATGTTAAAATGATGCTTGAAAACAATAAATCTGGTCAAGTCTGGCTGAGGAGACCCTACCCTCTCTGAAGTGGAACCAGGTATACTGCCTAGAGTCTGGGTGCATCCTCCTCCACACATCCACCAGGCCAT
>NW_019188586.1:0-129 GCF_002260705.1 Seriola dumerili
TGTTTTTTTTGGTGATTGTGGCTTGGCAAGAGTTTCAGCTGTCGTTGCATTTACAAGACAAGAGCTTATAATACGTCCTCCGAGCAGCGTTATGTCCTCAGGGCAGATTAGAGGCTGCAGTGAGTCGCT
>NW_019188587.1:0-111 GCF_002260705.1 Seriola dumerili
ACTCCACATCCTGTAACATTGGTGAATAAGACCATCTAGTACAGGTAATAAGTTACCGGGAACCTCAAAGTCAGACTTGTTGTGCCTGTTACTGATTAACATTTTGACTTT
>NW_019188588.1:0-123 GCF_002260705.1 Seriola dumerili
AATAGCATATGTCTTATTATTATTAAAATTTTTACAACCGGGTCTGTTAAAATAATGGACAACAAGAAAGTCTAATGCAACTGAATTGAACTGAATAATGAAGTGAAAACAAAGCTGCACCAA
>NW_019188589.1:0-117 GCF_002260705.1 Seriola dumerili
GTTTGTTCAGTTACTAACAATGAACCACCGTCAGCACCTTCATGGTCAGAAAGTTTCGCTCTTCTGCTGGTTGGTCTGTTCTTTAGGACTTTAACATCCAGGTAGAACACAGGTGGG
>NW_019188590.1:0-115 GCF_002260705.1 Seriola dumerili
ATTAGTTTGCAATATGGCAGTTCTGGCAAAATGGGGACATATTGTGTGTCATCACCCACTTTGTCGCAGAGACATTGACACAACAGGTAGGACAGGTGTCATATATGTGATGTTT
>NW_019188591.1:0-113 GCF_002260705.1 Seriola dumerili
ACCAGTGATTTAGTATACAGTTCATAGTGTGGTAGCCTGGTCCCCTTGAATGTACTGATGTTTAAAACTTGAACCATTTTGGCATTTTCGGTAAGAGTAAAAACCCCATTTCT
>NW_019188592.1:0-269 GCF_002260705.1 Seriola dumerili
ATGATTTACTATGGCAAATGATCATTTCGTCGCCTCTAATCACAGTGAATGATTATTAATTAGCCAGCTGAGGCTTGTAGACATTGGAATGGCTTGAGGATTAAATACCAAGTAGTTAAACTACCACAGCCGGGCGGATCATCGCCGGGCTGGGATGTGAAGTAACGGCGGAGGCAGCATCGCCACTTGTGACTTTTTTTCTGGGAACGATTCAGTCCATCCGGTGAGTGAACCTATAACCGGTCACTGGATTAATAACTAGTAAATGA
>NW_019188593.1:0-100 GCF_002260705.1 Seriola dumerili
TTGCCATGGTTACGGTAATAAACAGTCATGGCTTGGTCACGTCTAGGCGCAAAAACTACTCGGTTAAGTTTTCGGGAAAGATGGTGATTTGGGTTAAAAT
>NW_019188594.1:0-437 GCF_002260705.1 Seriola dumerili
GACTGGTGAGTAAACAGCTGCTAATGCTAATGCTAGCTACATAGCAACAGTAAAACTTACATATACCCCCTTTAAAAAAGGCTGGTTGCTAACAAGTGTCTCGTTGTGTTTATACTCACACTCTTGCAAAGAGATGCAACATCAGGAGAGGCAAACCAGGGTAATGTTTGGAGCCCCTAAAGGGACAAGGGGGCCCCTGAAGGCCCCTGGTTTTGGCATCTTTTGCAATGACAACTATGAATCTTCCTAAACCTCATATGAAGACATTTAAACATCAATACAACAAAGACTTTCATGAGAGGAAAGAAGATCAGAAACATCATCACAGGCTCAACACTGTCGACACAGAGAGACACATAACAATAAAACAATCTCTGTCCCTGGGAGGAAACTGAAACTAATACAACACACACACACACACACACACACACACACAC
>NW_019188595.1:0-111 GCF_002260705.1 Seriola dumerili
TGGACTTTTTTTCTCTTTGAATACACTTACCATAAGTTTTGTGCAACATCTGGTATTGGAATCTTGGACATGTATTGGAATATTGGAATTAATTCTGGTTCCTTATGTGTG
>NW_019188596.1:0-104 GCF_002260705.1 Seriola dumerili
ATCATATCATGTAACAGCTTGGACAAAATTTAAATAACAAAGTTATTATATTATTCACTCAATATTTTTTATTATATTATAGGATAATAATGGTCGCCACCACA
>NW_019188597.1:0-272 GCF_002260705.1 Seriola dumerili
AGTGGTCTCATTTAAATGAATGAGGGATCTGCATTTTTTTCATGCAAAGGCAAGTTTATTAACAAAAAACAATTCAGACACAAGGTAATTGAAAATGGTTTACAAAGGCAAAGAATTACATTAAAAAAGACCTTAAGTACATGATATATAGTTTTTACTTTTATTTAACCCTTATGTTTACAACTATGGCCTGGAATTTCATTTAAAACATAAAAACAAAAGTGGTTTACAGTGGCATAGAATAAGTAAAAACATTTAAAATAAGATAGATA
>NW_019188598.1:0-137 GCF_002260705.1 Seriola dumerili
TTTATTAAGGCTTAAAGTTATGCATAATTGAGGGTGTGGTCACTTTGAGTGACAGGTGGGTGCTGTCACAGCTAGCTAGCTGTCTGCTCGGCGTCACCTCAGCTAATTGGAGTTGCTGAACGTGAACTCTCAGTCAT
>NW_019188599.1:0-147 GCF_002260705.1 Seriola dumerili
CACGAGAGGGAACTCCCTTCCAGAGTTAGTTCAGCGTCTAATGGGCAACAACATAAACACATCCTGTATAGTGCTGTACATTAAGAGTATTAAAGCAATTTTCAGAGGAGTAATATTTACAGGAGGGAAGTCTGTTGATCTTTACGA
>NW_019188600.1:0-177 GCF_002260705.1 Seriola dumerili
CCAGTGGGCCGCCGTAATCCCCCTGTGGAGCCCAAAAAACACACACATGCGCATTCATGGTGTTAGACCGTGCAGTTTGCATTGTTCCTTTGTATTGTTAGATGTTTCTTGCCGAGCTGATACAAATTTTTAAAAATGCATTTTATTTGCATAAGCTCATCATATGTATTTTTTTTT
>NW_019188601.1:0-264 GCF_002260705.1 Seriola dumerili
CAAAGTAACAAGTACTTGTTGTTAGGAATAAAAATCAATCAATCATGTCAATTAGCTTACCGGTGTCATCGTTCTCTGCCAGTTTCTCAGCAGCTTTTAGAAGTCGGCACAGCTCAACTGACTGAGTTAGGTGTTTGGCCTCATTGATGACCTTGGGCCTGAATGTCGTGTCCCACTTCTCAAGCATCTTGGAGGCCGTTTCAGGTCCAAACAACAGAAGGAAGTCTTGATTCAGCTGTTGATCATATAAGCATGTAAATAAAC
>NW_019188602.1:0-131 GCF_002260705.1 Seriola dumerili
TTTCAGTTTCTGTTCCTGTTCCGGTTTCTGTTTGTTCCTGTTCCTGTTTCCATTTCTTCCCGTTTCTGCTCCTCTTCCTGTTTCTGTTTGTTCCTTTCCCTGTTCCTGGTTCGTTTGTTCCTGTTCCTGTT
>NW_019188603.1:0-102 GCF_002260705.1 Seriola dumerili
AAATGTAAATAAAATAAATACATCATATTCATTTTATTATATTATTTATTATATATTATTTTAGTATCATATCAGAGTGATGGTGACGTCTCAGTATTTACA
>NW_019188604.1:0-128 GCF_002260705.1 Seriola dumerili
CTGAAAACAAAGCAGAAGGTTGAACTCAACAGTAGTTACATCCCATACAACACATTCATCTGACAAATATCATGTTTCCAGACAGCACCGCAAACACAGGTCATGTTCCCAGCAAGTCTCCTCAGCAG
>NW_019188605.1:0-165 GCF_002260705.1 Seriola dumerili
ACCTACATTTAGCAGTGGAATTAACATCTAGTACAACACTACTGCAACACTCATCCACAAGCATGAACGAATATTGGAAAATATCACAGCAGTGTCATTTCTTCTGTATGTACCTAAAACATTATATTGGCACAGGTAAGAATGCCTATTTTAGAATGGGTCATC
>NW_019188606.1:0-157 GCF_002260705.1 Seriola dumerili
GAATATTAACACGTCATCGGCGAACAAGGATATTTTGTGCTCCTGTCCTGCTATATTTATACCCTTGATTTGCTTGTTTTGCCTAATGTATTGACTGAGGGGTTCTATAAAAAGGGCAAAAAGAAGTGGTGAACAGGGGCAACCCTGCCTACAGGAA
>NW_019188607.1:0-130 GCF_002260705.1 Seriola dumerili
GAGCCTGTTTTGATATTTATTTCTTGTGGGTGTGTGAGCGCTTGGTTTAACTTTTGTATTCATTTTTTATTTTTTTATTTTTTTATTTATTTTTTTTTATCATTATTCTCTTTTATTGAACTCCAAGATC
>NW_019188608.1:0-145 GCF_002260705.1 Seriola dumerili
AGTCCAAGGAAATGTGCAACAGGTTAATTGGCAGTTTTTGATTAAATTTAAATCAATTACATTTTTATGTTTATGGCATTTTTATGCCTCACTTTACTATGATGTTTTTTTACATTTTCATGCCATACTATAACATGACTTTTTT
>NW_019188609.1:0-381 GCF_002260705.1 Seriola dumerili
CAACAGTACTCAGGTAAATGTACTATGTTACTGTCCACCCCTGCTGGTTTAGCAGAGGCCATGTACAGCAGTAATCCACACAGTAAGAACAGCAGCATCACTCCAGCACTGAGGACAGAGCACACCACAGATCTGTATTGATCAATAAACAAGATTTTACACCAGGAACAAACAGTCAGTAATAAGACCACAGTGTGAAAAACATCAGACCTTTACACTAAGAAGCACTCCGCCACAGATCGAGCTGAGTTTCTCTGTCACTCTCACAAACAGAAAAACACACACCCCCATATAACCTTCTGTTCAGCATACTGTGTGTAGCAGTTACAAGTCTCTATCTTTCTTTCAGGCATTGACACTTTCACAGGGAAGTACCACCAC
>NW_019188610.1:0-102 GCF_002260705.1 Seriola dumerili
AAACGTCTCCGAGGCCCGCTTGCTGCGACGAAAAATTTATTTTTATAAAAATTATTAAATTATTATTATTATGGAGATTACAATGATAATTTGTTGTAGCTG
>NW_019188611.1:0-110 GCF_002260705.1 Seriola dumerili
GTAGATATTTAAATCAATACATGATTATGGGTAAAAAAAAAAAAGAAGCTAAAGCTATGTGTGGTGTGCACAGACTGTATAGGTGGTGTGTAAGACAGTGTGGAGGGACG
>NW_019188612.1:0-214 GCF_002260705.1 Seriola dumerili
TCCAGCTAGCTTTATCGAATGCCATCAGCTCAGGGCTTCACATACAGTTTTCAGTCTACATTGTGATAGTTTGAATGATGATATAATGATTTGTGTGTTATTATTAAAATAGATTGTGTTTGTTCATAATCGTAACTTGGATGAAGGTCTGATCATATTTAAGGACAAATGTATACATACATGGAGGTCATTCTAAAGGGTTCACTTATTTTTT
>NW_019188613.1:0-151 GCF_002260705.1 Seriola dumerili
TTTCCCTCCTTTTCTTAATATTCTGTAATTGTCTTATAGGTTTCCTGTTATGTCCATTTATTTAATATGTTATTTCGTGCTTAACAACATGTTTTCAAAGCGAGAAAGACTGAGAGTACAGTATCATTTGTTTTCATCTGCAATGAGACCG
>NW_019188614.1:0-105 GCF_002260705.1 Seriola dumerili
AGTTCGTTTAAAATGGGTTAAGATGCTTTAGTTTTTTTTTAAATATTAATTAAATTTATTTGTGTGTTTATTTGTGCAAATGTACTATGTATGACTGTTCTGTAG
>NW_019188615.1:0-157 GCF_002260705.1 Seriola dumerili
GAGCTTCCGAAAGGTTAGTTACATAGTCAGTTAGTTAGTCAGTTAGTTAGTTAGTTAGTTAGTTAGTAAGTCGGTCGGTCGGTCGGTCGGTCGGTCAGTTACACTGGAGGTCTTCATAGATCATAAACTTTGTGATCAAACCCTAAAACACCTGGAA
>NW_019188616.1:0-131 GCF_002260705.1 Seriola dumerili
CTCCGACCTCCAGGGGGCCTCCGACCTCCCACCAACTGTGGCGTCAGTTTCTTTTATTTTATTCTTTTTTTTTCATCAAATCACATAAATTGATTAAGAATGTGTGTGTTGAAATACGAACCGATGAATGC
>NW_019188617.1:0-121 GCF_002260705.1 Seriola dumerili
AGATATTTCAGTCAAAACCATAACATGAACTTCGTGGTGGCGCTGGAGGGAGAAGTCACGTGACAGTGAAAGTCAGAAGGGTTCATCCTCTGGAGAACATGAAGGTCGCGGTGGTCCATCA
>NW_019188618.1:0-156 GCF_002260705.1 Seriola dumerili
CGCGTGTTGACAAAGCCTGCTTGTCAGCGTGAACGCACCAATGCTCGCAAAACAGCAAATGTGAGTGTGAAAGTGAATGAACGTGAGGCTTTTGTAGAAGAGATGAATCAAACGACGAGTTCAAGTTTAGTGGTGGCGACGCTGAAGTCATGTGAC
>NW_019188619.1:0-108 GCF_002260705.1 Seriola dumerili
AAATTCTGCAATCTCCAACACAAGACAATTAACTCAGGTAACAAAGCAGGAAACTCAAAAAAGGAACAGGAGGCAAACCAACACACAAAAACAGACAGATGGGTAAAG
>NW_019188620.1:0-589 GCF_002260705.1 Seriola dumerili
AAAAAAAAAAAGAAAAAACCTTGCGATACCCTTTCTTCACTTGTCAGGCAGAGAAAGTTGTCTAATAGTTTAATTTGTTTTGAAAGGCCCTGTCGCAACTAAGCGTAGCGGCAAGGGAGAATGTGAACCTTTTGCATCATTTTTTTAAAATAATTATTTACACATCCAGCAACATCAGGAGCAACATCAGCATTTATTTGGCATCATATTTGTCAGTCATCCTGGGAGAGAAAGAAGATATTCTCTACCAATTTGAGGGGGAAACTCTTTATTAGCTACATGCTCCAATAAGTTAAACTGCTGGTTGCTAACTTTTCCTGTTTGCCTTTTCATGCAGGTAGCAGGTAGCTTACAGTCGGCCAGATTTCGGTAGTGTGCAGTGGACTGACATGCTTGCAGCACTCCGCTCATTCGGGACTGGATCCTGGTTTGTGCGACGGACTGCTGCACAGTATGGAGGATGTTCAGGTGAGTCAAGTTAGCCTCACAAGATGCAGAGAAGACAGCCAGGCTTTACTTCTTTCTTGCTGTCAATAGACTGGATACAACAACAGGCCTCACAGCAGCCATGAGGATTTTATGTTTTTAC
>NW_019188621.1:0-113 GCF_002260705.1 Seriola dumerili
AAGAAGACCTTATAAGGTCGAAACGTCGTCACATTTTTTATTTTATTGGGCACACCTTCTTTAGTTGTTTAATAAAAAACATAAAACACACATTTTGATTTTATTTTTTCACA
>NW_019188622.1:0-131 GCF_002260705.1 Seriola dumerili
CCAGGATGTAAATGACAATTCACCCGTTTTTCCAAAGGATATGGTTAAATTGGAAATAGGGGAATCCGCTGTTAAAGGAGCTCGGTATCGTATCAACGAAGCACATGATGCGGACATCGGGCAAAATACCG
>NW_019188623.1:0-148 GCF_002260705.1 Seriola dumerili
CCAGCCGCCACTCCAAATGCATTTCTACATTTACATAGTCAATTAAATCAACTATGGCCCATAGTTAATTAACTATGTAAATGTAGAAATACATTTGGATTTATTTTTATAACAATATGATATACAGTGGCAAGAAAAAGTATGTAAA
>NW_019188624.1:0-114 GCF_002260705.1 Seriola dumerili
TGGGGTCGAGACTGTGGCAAGGTGGCACGTATGTAATAAAAATTACAATAATAATATATAATAATACTTTATATTATTTATATGATGTCCTGTCAATGTAATATGATATATCTT
>NW_019188625.1:0-103 GCF_002260705.1 Seriola dumerili
TCAGCGTTTTCTCAGTAATATTAAAGATTCTTGATGAAAGAAAAACAAAAAATTCAAACATTGTATTATTTAATTTAAAGAATTTAACCGTTTGAACCCAAGA
>NW_019188626.1:0-118 GCF_002260705.1 Seriola dumerili
CAATCTGATTGTATTATATTATAATATATATATAAATTATAATATATACAAATATGTGAAGAAGCAGCAGGTACAAACGCTGGTTGATGGAGACAACAAAGAAAGCTCAGTAACTAAT
>NW_019188627.1:0-621 GCF_002260705.1 Seriola dumerili
GTCAAGGCGTTACTGAGATATCATGTCCACGAGAATGGGGCAAACATACAACCTGAAAACAATATGCCTCTGACTTTCGCCAGTGTGGAGGCATAAAAACTGGTGGCTCTGGTGGTTGACCTAGAAAATTGGGTTTTGGTTACCAGCCCACCATTGAGTATATATGACATACTGTTAACCCAAACATGGTCAAATGTTTAATAGTTGCTCTTCATGGCATGCAATGTTCAAATAAAGACACCTGTCTTTGGTCTGGACTTAGTAGCCCACACTTAGATCAGTCTGTTATGGCTTGAAAACATCTGCACTACAACACTGGCTCATCTCTTTGTTCATTTTGTGCTACAGCGCCACAAAATAAATGACAATGATCAGTGCTGTTGGCGATCACTCCAGTAGTTTTTCAAAAATTTCAGCATGGATCCAAGTGGTGGACCATCATTGCCATCAATAGAGACTCTCAGCAAAGGTTTCCACTGGCCTTTCCCACATCCCTTCAGGTTTCAAAATTGTTTGTGATATTTGTGAATTTCTGATGTTTTTCTAATACACAAGTCAAAAATGTGCATGAAAACAAGCTGTTGGAAACATTCTCACCATTCACTTAGTAATGCTGGGCAT
>NW_019188628.1:0-247 GCF_002260705.1 Seriola dumerili
TTACTTTTCAGATTCTATCACCTGTGTGCGATGCCACCCAGAGTTCTGGTCAAATGAAAGAAGAGATGCCTGCGTAAAGAAAGAGGCAGAGTTTCTATCATATGAAGAAATTATGGGAGCATTGCTCACTGCAGCATCCCTGTTTGGAACATGTATGACTGCTGTTGTGGCATTTGTTTTTTTCAGATACAGGAAAAGTCCTATTGTGAGGGCCAACAACTCTGAGCTGAGCTTCCTGCTGCTCTTC
>NW_019188629.1:0-144 GCF_002260705.1 Seriola dumerili
AGTAGAAAATAAATAGAAAATATAAATATTTTTTATGATATGGATGAGCTGCCCAGTCCAGTAAAAACATTTGTAACTGTAAACATCATTTATTTTAAATGATTATTTTGGATGGCTTACCTGACATAAGACACTTACAACTGT
>NW_019188630.1:0-115 GCF_002260705.1 Seriola dumerili
TGACGTTTTTGGATATTTTTATGCTAAAACATAATATGAAGTTTTTTGATGTTTTTATGCCTTATTATACTATGATTTTTCATTCTAAACTATACTATAACGTTTTTTGACGTTT
>NW_019188631.1:0-166 GCF_002260705.1 Seriola dumerili
GACGAGGGCACAGAAATACCTGTCTGTCTCGCCCCGTCTTGTGTCCCAGTCGGCTAATGAATCAGTGCAGCGAAACGTCTATGTGGTGTTCTGTCTTTGACCGTGATGTCGTCAGCGTTGTTGTTGTTGTGGATCCTCTGCAGAGGCTGATCGTGTGTCTGGAGGA
>NW_019188632.1:0-164 GCF_002260705.1 Seriola dumerili
CCACAGAGACATGTCTGGCTTGAAGAAGTGTGGCCACCACTTTCAATCCCACCCCACCTGCATTTGTTATTTCTAGTATTATTTCTTCCTTCTAGACCTCAGACTCAGTTTTATAAATTGTCTCATTTGGACTTGTTGAAGGTATGGGTGTGTAGGCTACTGCT
>NW_019188633.1:0-850 GCF_002260705.1 Seriola dumerili
GTCCTCCTCCCCAGCTCGTTCTCAGCTGCACAGTAATACTGTCCAGAGTCAGAGGACTGGATGGAGTTGAAGACAAGTTGTGGTTCTTTGTTGGGCAATGGTAGGTTCTCCTTGTACCAGGTGTATTTAGCTGCTGAGTTACTGTTACAGGTCAGAGTCACTGAACCGCCCTCCATGATTTCACCTGGAGGATTCACTGACACAGACGGCACCTTCAGAGCATCTGGAGGAGAAAACATCAATATGTTTGAAGGATGGAGAAGCACAGTGAGGAGTGGAGGTCGATTCTTTCCTGGGCAGACATTATTGTTATGATGGGTTACATAGTGGAGTAAACTCACACACTGAGGGAGAGCCGTAATTCTCATGTCCTCTTAAAGCACAAGAGACCACGTCTCCAGGATAAAACCTGTCTTTATAAGAACTTCCCTCCTTCATGATTTGCTCTCCATTCTTGAACCAGACATAGTAAAGACGACCAGCTGGACTGCAGCTGCTGAGACACTTCAGCTCTGCATCGGTATAAGACTGATGGCCTGTTGTTAATCTGGTCACCTGCACCTCCAGAGCTGGACACAGGAGCAAGAACCCACAATGTTATTGGTTAACAGCTGAAAAACACAAAACACACACAGATGTACAATAATCTTTATAGTTCTGAGTGAAACACTTTATAAGAACTTTCAGGTTCAAAAAACCTTGATCTGATGTTAATCCTCCTGCACAATGAAATGTGGTCAACATTAAACATTAAATGTAAGTATTATTATAACTATGAAAGTACATGTTTACAATGCGATGTTGTGTTTGTCAGTTTGTGTTGATCTGTACCTGTGACAGTCAGAGTTGT
>NW_019188634.1:0-129 GCF_002260705.1 Seriola dumerili
AATGATTGCCCTAATATGTCTTGAGTTAATATATCAAAGTTTTATGAAACAGAGAGTGGGTAGAATTTGCAGCTGTTATTTAAATGTTGACCTGCATCCCTGTGTGATGCCTATAGATTTACCTGTACA
>NW_019188635.1:0-128 GCF_002260705.1 Seriola dumerili
TGTGACAAGAACATCTTCCTTCTAAAGCTAACGACCAGACAAGAATGTTTTTTTTTATCCTATTTTAATTTATAGCTTGAAGCAATTACAATTAATAAGAAGCTTATTTTGACAAGATGTTTTCTCCC
>NW_019188636.1:0-154 GCF_002260705.1 Seriola dumerili
AGACGTGAGCGCGTTTTCAGAGACCGCAGGGATCTCCTCCTGGAGAGTGATGCTTGGCTGATAAGTCGCCTTCGGCTCACAAGACATGTCATCATCGAGTTATGCAACAATTTAAATGCCCGTTTGAAGAGGGAAACCAGACGGTCAAAAGCCT
>NW_019188637.1:0-124 GCF_002260705.1 Seriola dumerili
GGCCAGTGGGCGGCACATCCATTGGATATATCTCTTGCAATCTCATCAGTGATGGAAGATGAAAATGGCGATGATAAGTTGGCCTTTTCGTTGCAGCGAGCACATGAGTCAGATTTGTGGACAG
>NW_019188638.1:0-101 GCF_002260705.1 Seriola dumerili
ACAGCTCATTCTGCGCGCGCTTACCGCCACCCTCTGGACGTTTAGCCAAACTACAACAATAACTAGCAAAAGATTAATAAAATAAGTTTGACTGAATATGT
>NW_019188639.1:0-220 GCF_002260705.1 Seriola dumerili
CTTACTATACTATGGCATTTTTATGACTTTTTATGCCTTTAGACTATGACTTTTGTTGAGGTTTTTATGCCTTACTGTGCTATGACGTTTTTATGTCATACCATAATGGTGTTTTTATTACTTTTTATACCTTACTATACTATGATGTTTTTGGGGGGTTTTATGCCTTACGTTTTTGAGGTTTTCATGCCTTACTATAATATGACGTTTTTATGACTTT
>NW_019188640.1:0-117 GCF_002260705.1 Seriola dumerili
TTTTTAAGAAAAGGAAAATCAGTCCATACTTTGTGACAAATATAAGCATCTTCATTCCCTCTTTTAATGTTTTCTTTGAATATTCACATAGAAATTTCATGCATCTTCATCATCTTA
>NW_019188641.1:0-279 GCF_002260705.1 Seriola dumerili
GCCGGGCTTGGCCAATAGAGATTAAGGACCAAGGCCAAATAGAGCTAAATAAATCAAATGGGTTTAACAGAGCAAGGTACGGCCTAAAAGGTAGATGTTAGTTCCCAAGGCTTGGGAAAAGTGACTTCATGTCACATGATCAACCATGCACATCATGACCACATGGTCAGTTCATATCATGCTCACAATTTACTCTGTAGTATTCTTGTTCTTTCAGTAAGATAATTTACTTCATTTACACTGTGTAATACACAGTATAAATGAGTTAAGTAAACAGTT
>NW_019188642.1:0-150 GCF_002260705.1 Seriola dumerili
ACACCTGAGGCTCCTCCACTCTCTGACTGACAGCCGACTTCACGGCTCCTGGAAAGTTTTATGTTGGATGAACTTTTTTTTAATTTGTTCATATGATGATTTGAGTCTTGAGCTGCAGGCGACAGTCGGAGCGGCGGCCATATTGTTTTC
>NW_019188643.1:0-560 GCF_002260705.1 Seriola dumerili
GGGGCCTATTCTATAAAATGGAGGGAGGTCAACACTGCCCGGCTGTTAGAGAAGGGCTGTGCAGCTGTGCAGACGTGCAGACCGGTTGAGGGTTGAGGGTTGAGGGTTGAGGGTTGAGGGTTGAGGGTTGAGGGTTGCAGGTTGCAGGTTGCAGTTTCATTTTGTTTTGGATTGTCTGGAAGAAAAGGACAATAAAACCTTTCATTTTTTTGCACCGAACTGACTTTGTCATGCTNGTCATGCTTCCTGCCACCGACATTTGAGATTAAAGTACACCGTTTTCCAGTCAGCCTTTTGCCAACCTACCCTCACTCAGGCCAGAGTGTGACAATCACTTTAAGTTAAGAAACTTAAACTTAAAGCTGCGCAAACGTTAGAAACAGCTCAGCTGCTAGCCCCTCCAACACATCTTGCGTCTGACGAACAGTTTAGTAGAAACACTGACTTTTATTGTGAAACTGCTTTATTTAGTGTTTTTATGGGATTTAATCCCATTGATTTTGGGATCAATTTGATTTGATTTTGATTTGGAGAGGAGGAGACCTCTGTGGGATAATAAT
>NW_019188644.1:0-805 GCF_002260705.1 Seriola dumerili
ACTTTTTTCAAAGGTGCTATATTTGCAGATTTTACTGTAAGCAGTACTTATATAAATCATGCTACAGTATTAGCTACTGAGTAAATAACTGACTACAGTCATTTATTTTTTTCTTAAATTTTATGATTTGATAAATTATTCCTTGGCAGTCTTGCTATAAAACACTATATTTTAATACACAGAATAAACCTGCTCTTTGAAATTGCAACTTGATTAAGTCAAATAATGTGTCTCTTTATTAAGCTTGTGAAAACACTCGGAGCAAATAAACTACAATTTCAGTCATTTAAAAAAGCAAATCTCTAACAAGTGTTGTAGTTTGCATTGACATTAAACACTGAACGCAAATAAACATAAAAAATATTATCAGAAATCATCAAGGGGTTCTCGTGTGTGTGTATTTATTTTCATGTGAGAGGTATGGCTCGCTATAATGTAATCGTAACCAAAATATAGAGACCTGGTCACACCAGCATTTAAAAGGGTGAAGTTTCAGATCGAGATCAGTTCCTGTCAGTTTAATGGAGGAAGGCATCATATAAGCGGTGTAGCATCATCCACTTTTATTAAGCCTTCTCTGTTGGACTATTAACTGCTCCACAGAAGATGCATGGTTTGCACAAGGTTTTGATAAGGGCCAATAGTACGTTAGCTAGCTCAGTGAGCTACGGTGACTGACCAGTACTAGCTTAACCCTTGTGTTGTCTTTGGGTCAAAAATGACCCGCCACTGTGTTTAACAGTGAAAACTCCCTAAATGATCTTTATTCAACTTGAAATTCGATGACTTTTCCTAGAGTGAGCCC
>NW_019188645.1:0-150 GCF_002260705.1 Seriola dumerili
AGGGGCGTGGCACATGACGCCGATACAGGAAGTGACTCCCGGAAGTGCACCTCCTGCAGTATCCTCCCTGCATCAGGTGCTCCTGCTCTAATCTGTCCTGTTGTAAACAACGATACATGTGCGTTGACAGTTGTGGATGCAGATGTGGGA
>NW_019188646.1:0-101 GCF_002260705.1 Seriola dumerili
CACACATAAGAGTAAATTCACTTCTTGCATGGTCATTGTAGAAAAACTGCTTTGGCGTTGTCTTGTAAAGCATCTGCAGAACTATTTCTTGTGTGTTTCGA
>NW_019188647.1:0-103 GCF_002260705.1 Seriola dumerili
AGCACACACCTGCACTGTACTGGGTTTCCTTTTGCCCTGGAGAAAAAGTTTTGTTTAGTACATCGTGAGTCTGCTTTGTTTCCTAACTGTAATGTGGGAAAAC
>NW_019188648.1:0-146 GCF_002260705.1 Seriola dumerili
CAAGTCCTGCTACATCCCCTCAGTATCTCTCGGTCCATTTCACTGGCTCAGTGATGTCATGGATCCAGCATCACCTGCTGTGCAACACTTAGATTTCAACTTCAAATCCTACAGAAACAGCAGCGGCTGTGGGTTCATGGAGAGAA
>NW_019188649.1:0-102 GCF_002260705.1 Seriola dumerili
AACATTCACAAATCAGAGTTAGGAACATTAGGACAGGATCTAAACATTGTAAATAAATGGGGTTTTTGTGTGAACAATGGGTGCAGGAAGATACTGGGAGTG
>NW_019188650.1:0-136 GCF_002260705.1 Seriola dumerili
TGCTTTTTGGGAGGCATTTTGGGAGGCATTTACACCTAACATCACAAAAATAAAATTAGTTGATGTTAAAACGACATGTTTAAGCAATGAACAGGTTTTGGCTAACTCACATCTTACACCTAATTTTCAAATTAAA
>NW_019188651.1:0-109 GCF_002260705.1 Seriola dumerili
AGTTGCTTAACTTTCCATTCAGAGTAATAAGCAGCAAAACCTACACCAAACCAAACAAACAATATCCTCACAGGTAAAGGTCTACTTCAAGATTTCCTTCATTTTTCTC
>NW_019188652.1:0-105 GCF_002260705.1 Seriola dumerili
TTTGTAATTATAGTGAAGTATAACAAGGAGCACATGATGCTTACCTTGGTGTGTCCGAATTTGTATTGTTCATGATCAACATCAATGGATCCAAGTAGCTTCTCT
>NW_019188653.1:0-125 GCF_002260705.1 Seriola dumerili
TTTTTTATTTAGTCAGGTTTTTCCTCCTTACGGAGCGTTTTGAGTTTACCTTTTTTGTTTCTTTTGATTAGAAGCTTTTTCCTCCTCCTGGAGTGTTTTTGTTTTCTCAGGTTTCAGAGTTTAGT
>NW_019188654.1:0-114 GCF_002260705.1 Seriola dumerili
AGGAATATGACACAGCAGTGTTCGATTCCCATCTGAAACCGGCGGTTTATATTGTAACCATGACAACAAGCATTATCTAATGTTGAGGAAGTACTTATTTTAACCGCTGCCGTA
>NW_019188655.1:0-144 GCF_002260705.1 Seriola dumerili
CTGTCCCAATGTTTTCAGGGAATCGATATTTAAAGTGTGTTGTAGTTATTCCAAGAGTTTGAAGCACAAAATCTAAAAGCAGTCGCATCAAGTTTGGAGTTGATCTGAGGAACATGGCGTTGATCTTGTTTCACAGAGAGAGAG
>NW_019188656.1:0-150 GCF_002260705.1 Seriola dumerili
CGTGTGAGTAAGTCAGAACACTTACAAAATTAACATCTATGTTGAATTAACTTGAAATAAACCAAATTTACGTATTTACATCAAGTTAAGAACAAACTAGATAAAATTATACAAATATATGAATGTATGAACAGTATGGTTTTTGCACAT
>NW_019188657.1:0-147 GCF_002260705.1 Seriola dumerili
TAATACTACATGATACTATAAATTATGATACTATCATTTAACTATAAACTCTCCCTGTGAGCTCCAGGGAGTGGAGGTTCAGGTTTGAACAGATAATCAATGACAATATGGTAAATTGCAGTTTTAATAATATAAAAAATATGTTTT
>NW_019188658.1:0-273 GCF_002260705.1 Seriola dumerili
CTTCTGTTTCATGCCTGTTCTCTCTGTCGCTCTCTCTCTCCAGCAGGTGGCGCTACAGTCACACTGATTGGCTGTTACCGTCTTAAAGGAACATTACACAGATAAAACAGGAAATCAACAGTGTAGATCATAATAACGGTCTAACTTAATAAATACTGAGATGTATTATCAGTTTAAGGTCGTAGTGACTCAGGTCACATGTTCATGGTGGATCCTATTAGATACTGAGGTTTATTACAGAACATATTAAAATGCCTCAGAGGGTTTTACTCT
>NW_019188659.1:0-149 GCF_002260705.1 Seriola dumerili
AACCATTGGCTCAATTTACCCCATAGCCTTTGGCTCACTTTACCCCATAGCCACCATTTTGGAAAAAATGGGCTAGCTTAGAAATTCAGGCTAATCTTTGGTGAAGTGATTCACATGATTTTATACGTAAGAAAATCACCAACAAGTAT
>NW_019188660.1:0-138 GCF_002260705.1 Seriola dumerili
CGCGGGCTAGCCGCCGTTTTTGTTAGCATTAGCATTAGCCTTAGCATTAGCATTTTTTTTTTTTTCCTCTATTGGTCAACATGGACAGGGGGGGGCTAGCTTGTTAGCATTAGCATCTAGCTAGCATTAGCATTAGCT
>NW_019188661.1:0-133 GCF_002260705.1 Seriola dumerili
CCTCCCTCTCAAAAACACAATGATAATACAGATCAGTTAAGTTTCTCTTTCCTAGGAACCACCAAACAGGAAGCTGACTTCAGACCACATTTCCTTACTGAACTCAAGTGGCGCCAAGCTATTCAGTTGTGGT
>NW_019188662.1:0-321 GCF_002260705.1 Seriola dumerili
TCTTAACACCTATGGAAGCAACGTAAATTAGCTTGTGCTGAAAGAAAAAAAAAACCCAACGCAAACCAAAAACATCCAATGGGAACTCAAGGTCATTAGTGTGTAAAAATAATGCGCTTAGACCAATGCCAAATTTGAAAAGTCGGGCTTAGAAACTCCAAGAAAAGAACCTGGAGATAATGGTGGAAAAATTCCCTAATAAAGAAAAGAAGGGAATGACCTGAGGAGTAAGTCACCAATAGGTGGAGACTCCTCAGAGCATAGGAAGAGTTCTTTATGGGATTCCAATTCAGTGCCTGTGTTCATGAACCAGTCTCGTTT
>NW_019188663.1:0-106 GCF_002260705.1 Seriola dumerili
TTATATTTATAAGATAAGGTTGTGCATGTGAATTTAGCTACGTATACCAGGGACAATAAAGAAGTTCTGACTGAAATACCACTTTTGGAAGCCTAAATGACAACAG
>NW_019188664.1:0-101 GCF_002260705.1 Seriola dumerili
TACTATACTATGACGTTTCTTGGCATTTTTATACTTTTCTACACTGTCGTTGTATTCCTTGCCATACTATGATGTTTTTTTGACGTTTTATGCCATACTAT
>NW_019188665.1:0-154 GCF_002260705.1 Seriola dumerili
CCCTGAGACCTGCAGAGTCTGGATCCACATCAGATCACTATCTCCACATCCACCTCGTCCAGGTATTTCCACCCTACCTGTAACTGGCGGAGGGGGACGTTGCTAGTCACCATCCGGTCGTTGAAACCAGAACAATAGATCCATTCTCTGTGAG
>NW_019188666.1:0-166 GCF_002260705.1 Seriola dumerili
GAATGTGAGACTGTCCAAAATTTGTGGAAATCTCTCCACGACTTAATATTGTCCAGCTCCAGAAACATTGACCTCTGGTCCTTGCAAAATATTCAAATAGGAGTATTTCCTCAAAGATAAAAAAAACTGAGTTTTTAGTGAATAATCTCATTATTATTACAAAATA
>NW_019188667.1:0-157 GCF_002260705.1 Seriola dumerili
TTTTTCTTCCAGTCATGATCATATTGTTTATATTTCATCTTGTTGAATATCTCTTTTTGACATTGATATGACTGAGTTTACAGGCAAGTATCAGTGTGTCTTCTCATATCATATCAGGTACTTTATTCATGGTTCAGACGATGTTGCTTATAATGAA
>NW_019188668.1:0-136 GCF_002260705.1 Seriola dumerili
TTGTGCAGATTTGTTTATTGATTAATTAAAGGCTTTTGACACTGTTAATCTCAGACTACTTCAGGATAAACTGGAGTTCCCCGGTTTTGATGAAGCGTCCTTTAAATGGGTTCAAAATGCATTTGACTGTGTGCAG
>NW_019188669.1:0-106 GCF_002260705.1 Seriola dumerili
GTTCTGTCTCGGTATGATGCCTGGTACCAACCCCCCCCCCCTCCCCCTGGGTAAAAACAGGGGGTGAGTCTGGGCTGTGGGGAGGGATGAAGGAGGGGTAGAGGTT
>NW_019188670.1:0-118 GCF_002260705.1 Seriola dumerili
TTTGGGATTTAACTATTACATAGAAACATCTCATGAGTTTTGAATGAAGCCTTTAGCTGAAAGTATGCTCAAGTAGATGAATTTAAAAGACGTAGAAGTTTTAAACGATTTGAAAATC
>NW_019188671.1:0-138 GCF_002260705.1 Seriola dumerili
ATTTTTTGTCTAGGTTGAGGAAACCATTATGCTCACCAGGGAAAGGAGAGAAGACAAAACTCAAACAGAAAAACAAAATAAGCGCCCCCATTGTAGTGAACTACGAGGCGGATGTGGACCCATGGAAAAGGTAAGAAA
>NW_019188672.1:0-101 GCF_002260705.1 Seriola dumerili
CGACTTGGAAGACATCATTTTAACCAATGCACTCCCTTTTAAAGACTTTTAACATGGACACACTTCATTATTAATGTCAATACGAGATACCTTTTTTTTTT
>NW_019188673.1:0-133 GCF_002260705.1 Seriola dumerili
TATTATTTTATAATAATTATTAGATTATACATTTACTGTAAATTTTAACTGAATATCCGTGGTCTTAACCATTACAGTGGTGCTTTGAGCGAAATGCTAACATGCTCATAGTGACAATGCTAACATTGTTTAC
>NW_019188674.1:0-136 GCF_002260705.1 Seriola dumerili
CCGTTTATAAAGCCAGTCTGCCTGAAAACTCTCCTTTAGATACTGTGGTGGTCACAGTGAGCGCGACTGATGCAGACGAGGGAGTCAATGGAGATGTGACATATGACTTTGGACATGTTACTGAAGATGTGAAGAA
>NW_019188675.1:0-172 GCF_002260705.1 Seriola dumerili
AAATGTCAAAAAACATTATAGTATAGTATGGCATAAAAAGTCATAAAGACGCCATACTATAGTAAGGCATTAAATGTCACAAAAACGTCATAGTATAGTATGGCATATAATAACAAAAAATGTTATACTATACTAAGGCATAAAAACATCATAGTATAGTAAGGCATGAAAA
>NW_019188676.1:0-106 GCF_002260705.1 Seriola dumerili
GGGGTAGCGGGCCCAGCAAATAAAAGAAAATAATAAAAGATAAACATATAGTTAAAAAATATATATGTGTATGTATATAAAACAATTAAATAGTCACAATAAATAT
>NW_019188677.1:0-424 GCF_002260705.1 Seriola dumerili
ACACACACACACACAGTCCACACACTCTTTTGCAGTGACTTCTTGCTATTTGTAGGCCTTCAGGCAGGGCCAGTTTTCAACCACCGCAAACACAACCAAACATGCTAACTTGACCACCCACAGGTGTTCTGTGTGTGTGCTTGTGTGTGTATGTGCGTGCAGGAATCCCTGTGGATGTGTTCGCTGCTGTGTTTGTGTGTGCGTATTAGAGTTTGTGTCTCTGTGTGTGGGCGGGTGGATGGCTGGAGTTGACACAACATGACTCTGCAGTGCAGATTTAATGAGGGAAAAGGCAAAAAGCTGCTGGCGTTTCCCCAATAGAGCTTCATAAAGTGCAGTTGTTTACCCTGTAACTGGAGAGAAGACACTGACATTATCTGTTTTTATTTATTCCTAAACATATATATATATATATATATATATA
>NW_019188678.1:0-126 GCF_002260705.1 Seriola dumerili
ACTCTGTTTTATTCAGGTCTTTGAGTGAATAAATACCTCTGTCTTAAACAGTTAAATCCATGTTAATAAAACAGCATTTTAAAATACATTAACAAATTAACCAATTACTATAAAACACTGTTGATG
>NW_019188679.1:0-103 GCF_002260705.1 Seriola dumerili
GTCTGTTTGTGAACAAATGAAATCAAAATGTGTCTTAATGTTCACTGGGTGGATCTGCTGTTAGAGGGAGTCATGACAGACCAGCAGCCTCCTCTGTTATATC
>NW_019188680.1:0-183 GCF_002260705.1 Seriola dumerili
GTTTACAGTCAGCGACTTGTGAGTGACTTGTGTGGAAACCACCAGTTAAAGGCAATTAAATCCCCAGAATAACTGTTGTTCCAGATGTTGTAACAATCTGCCAAGAACCTGCAGAACTGTGAGCAGGAGTACTGAGGACAGCTGGTGCTGGTTTAAAGGCAAGGGGGGGGGGGGGGGGGGAGG
>NW_019188681.1:0-118 GCF_002260705.1 Seriola dumerili
TTACCTGCTTGTGGACGCCCACTGAGTACTGCAAAACCTGGGTGAGGTCCCTTGAAGCTTTCCACAAAGTTATAGATAAACGTAATGGTACTCTGGCCTGGAAACACAAGCACACACT
>NW_019188682.1:0-103 GCF_002260705.1 Seriola dumerili
GACATGCTAGAAGTGGAATCAGAGAGAAGGCATCTTTCTCTTTCAGTGGCACATATATTTGGCTGGTCTCTGTCACACAGAGGAAGTCCAGGGCGCGGGAGCT
>NW_019188683.1:0-146 GCF_002260705.1 Seriola dumerili
AAACGTCAAAAAACGTCATAGTATAGTACGGCATAAAATAACATAAAAAGGTCATGGTATAGTAAGGCATAAAAACTTCATAGAAATGTCATAACATAATCAACCATAAAAATGTCATTGTATAATAAGGCATAAAAACGTCAAAA
>NW_019188684.1:0-120 GCF_002260705.1 Seriola dumerili
CAGCTGTGTTTTGTCCAGTGTCCAAAAGTGTCAGTATTTTGACAAAAGCATTATGTAAATTGACAAATTACTATGACTACTGACAACTCTGAACTACTGTCTCTGCTGTAGCTCAGTTGC
>NW_019188685.1:0-634 GCF_002260705.1 Seriola dumerili
AGATGTCGGCAAAGATTGTTGAATGGCTGCTCCTGACTTCTCTGTGGATGTTGACCAGAGGAGGTGAGTGAGGCTTTCACAGCCCATCTGATTGTTTTCTAATCTAAAGAACCTAAATCTAAACAAAATCAGACATGTTTAACTTGGTATGTAGTGTTGCATGAAGTGTGGTCACAATCTCACAAATACACTGCATCCAGTTGTTTCAGGAAACCACCGCCTTTTTTAAAACCAAGAATTACCCAGTCGTGGTTGTATGTATATGTATGCTCCTGCCAAGCAGCTGTTAGAGAAGATGGCATCATAATTTCCTGAGTCAGAGCATTGAATGATACAGAGGCGTTTTTTGCACAACATTATGATGTAATTGACCATTTGGATATAAAATATTATCACTTCATTTTATCCCTGACCTTTGACCACCAGATTTTAATCAGTTTATCCTTCAGTCCAACTGAACGTTTGTGTCAGATGTAAGGAAGTTTCCATTGGGCGCGCCTGATGTGATGCATTCACAAGAACATGAGATCATCATGACCTTGAACTTTGACCACAAATTTCTTTAAAGAAAGCTCTCCTGGATTCAGCTGCCATTTTCCCTGAACTGAGCTTTGGTTGTCGTCTCTTTACCTGA
>NW_019188686.1:0-104 GCF_002260705.1 Seriola dumerili
ACACATATTTTTTCTGTGAAAATTAAAAAAAGGTCTAAATTAATGGAAAAATACCGTAAAATCACAAAAGAGTAATTACCCTAAAATTAACGGTATTATTCTGC
>NW_019188687.1:0-153 GCF_002260705.1 Seriola dumerili
ACTGTCAAACAAACCTGCAATTACCTTTATCTCCACAGGCGTCGCCAGAGATCCCGAAACAGAGATTTTTGAGATCGCTACTTAACTGAATGTTGAGTTCAGAGTTCAGAATCATTCATGACCTTCGAAGCAGCAGCTAAAATACAATCACCA
>NW_019188688.1:0-434 GCF_002260705.1 Seriola dumerili
CTTTGCTGCAGATCACCTTCGCCAGATATTTGAGATGAAGGATGTGAGGACTGATCGCAGCTATCAGTGCATCATAATCGATGAAGTGGACTCACTGCTGCTGGATCAGGGAGTGCAGCTGACCTACCTCTCCAGCCCCATGGTCTCCATGCAGCACCTCAACACCATTCTGGCCATGATCTGGGGCCATGTCAGCCAGTATGGCTTCCTGTCAACAGGACACCAGACATTCATACAGGGCCCCCCCGCTTCATTCTTCAAGGCCATCTTTGATTCAATTGACACAGAAGAAATCAAAGACCCCATGGATGTTTTACTTATTGCTGAAAAATCAAAGATTGTGCCAGAAGGATTTACAGAGGATTTCTACAAAAGCGAGAAAGATCAACTTCTCGGGAAACTGAAAACTGTGAGTCAAGATGCAGTGGTAGATT
>NW_019188689.1:0-123 GCF_002260705.1 Seriola dumerili
TTGACTCTCACCATCAGGTCGGGGAAGCCGACGACGACCCGGGCGAAGGAGCCGGTGTCGGCCAGTAAACGGTTTGGTGAAACAATCTTCTGGTCCAGGGCGGCACTGAGGTTCTCGCTGGGC
>NW_019188690.1:0-101 GCF_002260705.1 Seriola dumerili
TGCTTTTTTTATTTTTAAAATGGCTTTCTGCATGTTTACAATATTCCAGAACACTAGTCAAACGTCCAGTACGATAATCTATCATGTATTTCATTACGAAG
>NW_019188691.1:0-150 GCF_002260705.1 Seriola dumerili
ACCACCAGCAGCCGGTTAGCTTAGCACAAAGACTGTAAACGGGGAAATGGCAGGTAGCTTCGATCTGTCCACCTACTAGCACCTGTGGGGTCTTGGTTTCACTGTTGACAATCAACTTCAGACTCCAGGAAGTTACTGTGCCTGACCAAG
>NW_019188692.1:0-991 GCF_002260705.1 Seriola dumerili
ACAGGCATCAGATCCTTTATGGGACAGAACACTGTTCGGAGATAAGATGTAAGGAGAGATGTCTATTTTTAGCTTTAACTGGGGAAGCACTGCTTGGCCGGACGACACGCCGCCGGCTGTTAGATTAGCTGGCTGCGTCTGTTAGCCCGTGCTAGCCTCTGCTAGTAGGTGACAAAAACAATACTGTTGAAACAAGCTATCTTAGCTTAGTTTCGACAATCAAACTCATGTTGGTGTGGCCAAAAATAAAATGTTAAAGACACTGTGTTATGGTATTTCACTTGTGTTCTCGAATTAGCTTACCTCCTTGTGATTTTCCTTGAGGAAACCATTAACTCTGGTGTAGGTTAACGATTGTTGCTCTGGACTGTTTTGTCAACTGTGTCAGAAAAATCCTTAAAGTTAATAGAAAACTAGTATGGGGCCTTTAAAAGTTTTTGCGCCTAAACAGTTTAATATTAACATGGTGCAGCTATGACAGTGAAGTTCCTACATAGGATACGGAAATATTTACACAAGCGTTCAGGGAATACATTTTGACATGCAATGTCAATTTATCACAGTAGGACAATTAGATAATTAAATAATTAGATAATTAAATGTAGATAATTAAATTTGGTTTCACGGTCCTGATATTGTGCATGTTGTCACACTGACATCCTTGAACATAGTAGAATAAATTAATAACCATGGCCCCCGGTGCAGACTATTATGATGGGCCCAACACCACTTGAGGTACTGACTGTAACTGGACTTCCTGGTTCTGTCTCTGACTGGTTAGGTCTGCAACCGAAAATATGGAAATATTAACGGTTAACTAGGGACAGGAATAGCCAGCATCTACTGGGCTATTACTTGGCTTACCACAGTAATACATAGGCTGACTATCCACCAGGTAGAGACATTAATTTACTAGTAGCCCACAACTTAGCCTAACGTTACAATTAAATGATACATGTCCAAGTTAAAAATACATGTATGCCTTCTCTTA
>NW_019188693.1:0-151 GCF_002260705.1 Seriola dumerili
AACATGCAAACTCCACACAGAAAGACCCCGTGTCTGAGCTGGGACTTGAACCCGGAACCTTCCTGCTGTGGGGCGACAGCGCTAACCACTGCCCCACCGTGCCGCCTTCTTAGGGTCATATTCAGCATTTTTCTGCCTCCAAACATGGAGA
>NW_019188694.1:0-108 GCF_002260705.1 Seriola dumerili
ATGACGTTTTTCCACTTTTTATGTCATACTTTACTATGATGTTTTTTCGACTTTTTACACCTTAGTATACTATGATATTTTTGTGACTTTTTATGCCATACTATACTA
>NW_019188695.1:0-258 GCF_002260705.1 Seriola dumerili
CTTTAGTGATGATTCATATTCATCAGGTTCAGTTCTTTAAGCCTGTGATTGTCCATTACAGCTGAGCTGCATTCAACAAGCTACACTGACCTTCAGCCTGTTACCAAACCCTTCTGAACACACAAACATCAGAGCTCTGTTGAACGCACCTCCTTTTAATCTATGGCAGAACGGGCACACTGGCACTTTGATGGCTAATCACATGACCACTGAGGGGAAACAGATAAGGCACGGGCATGCATACACACACACACACAC
>NW_019188696.1:0-366 GCF_002260705.1 Seriola dumerili
TTGATTGTTTGCCACTAGGAGTTGTTGGTAAATATCACAATGGATAGAGACGAGGGCAAAAGACACAGCAAAAGAAGTGGATGGTCTTTTTGTATTGCCCCTGGGTGCTCATGAGTACTGCTGCACAAAAGAGAACAGTACACTGGGATAAATCAAGTTTCATTCATTCATTCATTCATTCTAATGTGCATGGCTATAATTAACATAGAAATTCTCAGAAATCCATAGAAACTCTCTCTATTGTGCTCATATGGACCACAATGGAAATTAGTTAATTTTTATTTAACTTTTTTGTGTTATTCTTGACATTAATAAATAAACAGGCTAACCCTTACCCTAACCCTGACATTTTATATTTGTTTCAAT
>NW_019188697.1:0-137 GCF_002260705.1 Seriola dumerili
TGTGCACAATTATTAGGCAAGTGAGTATTTTGACCATATAATTTTTATGCATATTTTCCAACTCCAAGCTCAATAAACTTGAATGCTTATTGGATTTAACCATATCAGGTGATGTGTATTTGTGTAATGAGGGAGGG
>NW_019188698.1:0-122 GCF_002260705.1 Seriola dumerili
GAGTAATTACTTAATTAGCACAGTGGTCTTTATCACACATCACTCAAATCCACACACCCGCATTTGGTGTTCTAGTGAGTATCTACTACTAGTACTACTAAACCACAGTGGGTGTGTTTTCA
>NW_019188699.1:0-444 GCF_002260705.1 Seriola dumerili
AGTGTCACTAGCTCTCATGCTGTATACAGCCTCCACATTTCACTTCTTACCTGGTTGTCGATGGCGATGGTGGCCCATTTCATCCGGCTCAGTACCACATCCTGCCAGCGGGTGGCACTAGGGACATCGAGAACTGTGATCTTCCGGCCCGTACCCAGTTCAATCTGATCAGTCAGGTGAACAAATAAAACAAATCAAATCAATTCTGATTGTAATTTTTTAGCAACATTGACTTACTGTCAACTATCATCATCAGTTATCACTTACTGTACAGTACAGAGGTGTAACTAACGATCTATCTGACCCTCTGCTTTGCATGCTGGGTTAGATGTTAATCTTATCAGAAGTTTTTTCAGGTACCAGATTTTCCCGTTAAGCAAATGTCTGCTGTGAAAAAGTATAATCATGCAGTGCAGTGAAGAACTACTGTACATTATTAACACA
>NW_019188700.1:0-114 GCF_002260705.1 Seriola dumerili
GTACATTTTTATTTTTCAGCTATCAGCTACATGTATGCTGTATGCTATATGCTGCTTAATGTTTTGGGAGGATAATGAAAAATATTGTTATACTTCCACTCCTTACTGGCATTT
>NW_019188701.1:0-184 GCF_002260705.1 Seriola dumerili
ACTGGTACTGTATATGTATATATTCAGCTGTTGAGGGCTACATGTTAAACTTCTTTAAGTCACTAAAGTCATCACAGTTGAGAAACATCAGCTGTGATAATATTTAACATATTATTATTTTAAGCATTTCTTCTAAAAAAAAAAAGAAAATATTTAATATTTTTCTAGACTCTTAGGAATTGAT
>NW_019188702.1:0-101 GCF_002260705.1 Seriola dumerili
AGCATCAAGATATAAACCCTTTGTGGAACCACTTTGCTGCGAGAGTAAAACCTCCGACGCTATGGGACTCGCATCCAGTACCAGGCAGTTGATTTCTGCAA
>NW_019188703.1:0-140 GCF_002260705.1 Seriola dumerili
TCACACTCAGTCACACTTTGATTGTTGAACACAGATGACGAGGTCCAGATCTTCCTGGAGGAGGCCACAGTGATGGACCCGAGATTCAAACTAAAAATGGATGGGGATACCACCTGGGACAGGCTGAGCCCAGCACTAGT
>NW_019188704.1:0-103 GCF_002260705.1 Seriola dumerili
ACACCAAGTTGCCATTTCATTTTACCTGTGTTTTGTTGGCTTTAAGGAGGTATCTCATTCAACCGTTTCTTTCTTTGTCTATTCATCTGCTGTAAGTCTAGTA
>NW_019188705.1:0-182 GCF_002260705.1 Seriola dumerili
GGAGGAAACATGATCTGAGTGGAGCTGATGTAGTTGTTTATAATAAAGTTTTATTAATAGCTGAAGTAAAGGGGTTTTCTTCACCATACTGAGCCGAGCTGACGTGTTCCTGTAACATCTGTGTTGAACCTGTTGTGATTCTGATAAACTTTGTTGGTGACCAGAGACAAAATTTCTCTGTG
>NW_019188706.1:0-111 GCF_002260705.1 Seriola dumerili
AGGGGTCAAGAAGCTGTCTGCTGGACTGAAGAGTCCACACTGTACACTGGAAACTCTCAGGTGTGTGTTTAGCTGTTTTGTATTCATAACTCTGACCTGTTATTTACTTTA
>NW_019188708.1:0-117 GCF_002260705.1 Seriola dumerili
ACTATGACTTTTTCATGACTTTTTATGACTTACCTTACTGTGCTATGACTTTTCAAACCTTAATATGACTTTTCATGTCTTTTTATGCCTTACTATACGATGACTTTTTTATGACTT
>NW_019188709.1:0-104 GCF_002260705.1 Seriola dumerili
GCTGCAGAAACCTTATATAAAGATGTTTACTGTTGAAGCAAGGTTGTAAAGTGTGACTGTGCCCGTGTATCAGGCCGTGATCAGAGACCTAACAGATAAATGTA
>NW_019188710.1:0-110 GCF_002260705.1 Seriola dumerili
GAAAGAGTTGAAGAGGAGAGGAGGAGGCAGGAGGCCAAAAAGAGAGAGGAGGAGAAGAGGAGGGAAGATGGTGGTGAAGGGGCAGCGCATCATGAGAGCCAGATACACCA
>NW_019188711.1:0-120 GCF_002260705.1 Seriola dumerili
TAATGAATTAACATAGCACAACATTAACAGTAAATTAAGGTTTTTTTAGAGCAACAAAATAATTTATAAAATCCTTTTTTCTGAAAAGATGGTCTTAGCTCTTAATATCATATCTTTAAT
>NW_019188712.1:0-135 GCF_002260705.1 Seriola dumerili
CTCAAATATTCAATATTTAAAGTAAATAACAGGTCGGAGTTATGAATACAAAACAGCTGATCACTAACCTGAGAGTCTCCAGTGTACAATGTGGAGTCTTCAGTCCAGCAGACAGCTTCTTGACCCCTGAATCCT
>NW_019188713.1:0-128 GCF_002260705.1 Seriola dumerili
TTTGATACCTTACCATACTATGACGTTTTTATGACCTTTAATGACTTAACATACTATGATGTTTTTTTGACATTTTTGCCATAGTATATTATGACGTTTTTGACATTTTTATGCCATACTATACTATG
>NW_019188714.1:0-132 GCF_002260705.1 Seriola dumerili
CACATGAGAAGATCAATTCCTCTCTGATATTTCTTGCTTTAAACACTTAAGGCTAGACTTGACACATGAACCAAAAGAGGGGAGATTGGGGACGGTTGCAACAAGAGACGGTTGCAGCAAGTCTTATTCCTC
>NW_019188715.1:0-118 GCF_002260705.1 Seriola dumerili
ACTCTGACTCTGTGGATCAATCACACTCACACTGTGGACACTATGGAACCTAAATGTAAAACCATTTTCCCGCCTTTCATCTGTGAGATTAAAGTAAAACAAAGACTCACGTTAAAAA
>NW_019188716.1:0-354 GCF_002260705.1 Seriola dumerili
TAACTGTGCAATCACAGCACAGTTAACATCCATAGAAAATATTAACAGATCATCAAAAACACATGAGGGGGAGTGGGGCACATTTCCATGTAATTACTCTTCCATATTACCACTACTAATACTGTATTACTATTCCATAAAAGTACAGAGACCCTCTCCTCTGTGGCAGTTGTCCTTACATCGGTTCACTCCATTAATCAGTTTGCATGATGGCGGTGTCATGTGAGGTGAACGTGCTGCGGCTCATTCTTCGTTTTTGAAGGTTGTAAGAAAATACAGCTACATAAAGACCAACAAATCAAATTTCAGATTACATATGTGATAGAGAGAAAACGAGGGTTTCTCTTTTTTTTT
>NW_019188717.1:0-149 GCF_002260705.1 Seriola dumerili
TAGTGAATATATTTTACACTTGGAATTTAACAGTCAAATAAAATGACACTGTGTCATTAGGGCTCTGTTTATCAAAGAAGTAACTGTGCTGTTTTGGACTAATATAGATATACTAGCATACTTAAATGATGAACAGAGAAGATTCCTGT
>NW_019188718.1:0-290 GCF_002260705.1 Seriola dumerili
TGGGATGACATTGCACATTTTAAGGTTCTCCCTTTGGTTCCTTACTGTAGAGGATTAGGATGATTGACAACCGTCCGTTAAGCAGCTGAGTTGTATCAGTCTGCTCATGTCACTAATAGAAACAATAGTTTTATTAATGGAGTCTGGCTGCAGGTGAGTGTGCTGCAGAGCTGCCTGATGACACACACTGTAAAAAAAAATCCTAATTTTATGGAAAATAACTAAATTTCTGTTTTTTAAAATTGTGAAAGAAAGTCTGTAAAATGACAGAAATGATCTGTGAATTAACA
>NW_019188719.1:0-114 GCF_002260705.1 Seriola dumerili
ATCGTGCAAGTGTTATAAATAAAGTTAGATTTAAAAAAAAATTAAAAAAAAAGCCTAGTGTAAGTGCAGCCAGACTCTGACTGCACCACGGTGTCTTTTCCTAAGTCCTTTTGA
>NW_019188720.1:0-694 GCF_002260705.1 Seriola dumerili
AAAAAAAAAAAAAGATCAATACGCATAAGCTGCTTCACATTCTTACATATTGTCCCTTTAATGTAAGATACTTCACACTGTTGCCGTGTCTTTAAGTTAATGATAGAGCCTTTGATAGAGCCTGTGTTTGACATATGTTTAGAAATCACTGACAGATGACAGAGAGGCAGGCTGATTGCTTTAGATGGAAAATATTATCCAGAAAAAAAATCAGGCGTGCAGTGATCCTCTGCGGCTGATCAGTAACACTGATTCAATCTTGTATTGACTGATCTTGATCTTGTTTGTCAGAAGTGAAGCTTTGCCTGTTTACAATGCAGTCATTTCTACTGTGAGTTTTGGCATTAATGTAGCACATCTGACATATCCAGTGTTTGGTTCATTTTGAGGAAACCACAGGATTTTCATACATGCTTCTGTTATAAATATAATAACCAGAATGAGCCTGTCAGTCCTCTTAACTTGACATACATACAACATGTTTTTTATGCTAACATTAGTTGTGCCTTTAAAGTTATAATATGTCTAAAACCAACTAGACCTATGTTAAATATTTTGTTGAGTTGTACCCTTACATTATCACAAATGTTTCCATCAGTTCTTAAACCTAGAGAAATATGTGATTTGAACATGGTAACTGTCCGTTTCATTTAGTCACATTTGTGCATGCGTCAGCATTGTGCTTGTTTGTTAG
>NW_019188721.1:0-141 GCF_002260705.1 Seriola dumerili
AGTTTGGTATGCACTGGGTCTGCACTGGTATCTACTGCCCCCGGGAAACAGCCTCGCACTGACAAAAATTGTCACCTTCTCCCACCTGATCGGCTTTTATACATCACCTTAACTAACTGCCAGAGACCAAAATGGAAGCAT
>NW_019188722.1:0-147 GCF_002260705.1 Seriola dumerili
TATATTGTAGATACATTGCAGATGATTTTATAAAAGCCTCGTTTGTCCAATAAGATAAAGTTCAACTCTTTTCCTTCAGATTGCGTTGTTGAATCTACAGATCAAACGCTCTCATAGAGATCGACATGCAGTTTAAACAGAAACAGC
>NW_019188723.1:0-124 GCF_002260705.1 Seriola dumerili
GGTTATACTTTAGCTTTAACAGATGTATGATTGTTAGCAGGGCATGCCTTTTCATTTATCAAAACACATTGTTGTTAGTGATTAAACATACAGTGTAAACTTGAACTGTGATGTTTGAGTGTGA
>NW_019188724.1:0-110 GCF_002260705.1 Seriola dumerili
TTATACCATGATGTCTTCGTACTTTGCCATACTATGATGGTTTCTGATGGTTTTATGCTTTATTACACATGGTCATTTTTTCAATTTTTTTGCCATAGTATACTATGTCG
>NW_019188725.1:0-133 GCF_002260705.1 Seriola dumerili
GATCTCCTAGGAAATTACTCAGAATGATGTGAAAAACAAGGAAACAAAAAAAAAACCCAGTGAGAGGAGAATGACCACAATGGTTGGAGCTCATAGAAAGGCCACAATAACCACTCATTACTACTGTGGTGAG
>NW_019188726.1:0-150 GCF_002260705.1 Seriola dumerili
AATTTTTCTATGTGTTTTATCTGCCAACATCGAGAATATAATAATAATATGTAATATAATATAATATAATATAATATAATAATATTCTGTGTATAGAAACTTGCAGTATAGTTTTTTTGTGTAACTGTCCCTTTTTATAGTCAAAATACA
>NW_019188727.1:0-115 GCF_002260705.1 Seriola dumerili
TGAAAGATCAGAGAAACAGAAGAATCTGATATTAAATGTCTCTGAAATGAAGATGAGCAGGAAACATGCGGGTACATTGTTTCATTCAGTGTTGGATCATGTGTGTTAGAGGACG
>NW_019188728.1:0-111 GCF_002260705.1 Seriola dumerili
TAACATGGGATTGATCTGTGTGAGAACCATCAAGTAGTCGTTGAGATATTTTCAGCCAGGACAAAAGTTAGCGGCCCAAACAACGCTACAGCATCAAATGAAGTGATCGTT
>NW_019188729.1:0-118 GCF_002260705.1 Seriola dumerili
GCAAATGTGTTGTTCAAATTTTTAGGCCTCAGTGAGTGGATATATCAACTTTTGTAATCCTTATTCAATTGTAGCTATGTATCATGATGTAAAACGACGTACAGCACCAAAAAAGCAC
>NW_019188730.1:0-121 GCF_002260705.1 Seriola dumerili
TGCACTGATTCATATTTTATAACTTAATAACTGATAAGTGAAAGAATCATGTATAATGTGAAGGTTTTTGCTCGTAGTGCAGAGAAAGTGAACATCAGCATCAAACAGGCGGAGACAGAGA
>NW_019188731.1:0-145 GCF_002260705.1 Seriola dumerili
GCAACCACAGTCATGTGATCACAAGTTCAAGGTCAAGGTTGGTAATAATATAATCTTCTATAGCCCCGCCCACAAAGAAAGCGACATCATCATACCTGCACAGGTTATAAGTCTATATTCAGCAGAGCCATCACAGTCTGTAAGC
>NW_019188732.1:0-191 GCF_002260705.1 Seriola dumerili
GAAAGTGAAGCTGCTGTGAAAGCAAGTTTTATCGTGGCAAAGGAAATCGCTCAAGCAGCCCGGCCATTCACCGAGGGAGAATTTCTGAAGAGCTGCATGATCAAGGTGTGCGAGGTCGTATGTCCAGACAAAAAGCAGATGCTGGCAAATTTAAGCCTGAGTCGAAATACGGTTGCTGATCGAGTTTGTGA
>NW_019188733.1:0-161 GCF_002260705.1 Seriola dumerili
TTATGCCTATGTTCCAACAACAGTGGTGGCCATAGGCATTATGTTTGCAGGTTGTCCATCCATCCTTCTGTATGTTTGTATGTCAATAAACGTATCATTCTTGTGAATGCAATATCTCAGATAGGCCTTGAGGAATTTCTTCAGATTTGGCAAAAATGTTC
>NW_019188734.1:0-116 GCF_002260705.1 Seriola dumerili
ACTATGGCATAAAATGTAAAAAAAAAAACGTCATAGTATGCTATGGCAAAAAAAGTCATAAAACGTCATAGTATAGTATTAAATTTCATAAAAATGTCATAGTATAGTAAGGCCAA
>NW_019188735.1:0-459 GCF_002260705.1 Seriola dumerili
ACAGCTGAAACTTTCATCATGACAAGGCTGCACGATGCTTTAATGCAAAATGTTCAGAATTGCATCGAATTTTATCCCTTTTTTCATTTCAGCTTTTCTCAGTGTTTCAAACACTGGAACAACGATCCCCTGCGCTGCCTCAAACTCCTCCTTCAAGAGTCTGATCTGGAGATTCAACCACAGTCTGATCATCCTGACCCAGACCAGAGCTGACGTCTCCTCCTCAGTCTCAGAGGGCTGGAGGCAGCAGGTGAAAGGTGTGTCAGAGTCAGGCAGCCTCATGCTGCAGAACTTATCTCCACATCATGGGGGAATATACACCTGTGAACTGAGTGATGCTGAGGAGACACTGATAACCAACACCTTTCTGAGGATAGAGGAGAGTCCAGGTGAGACAGCATGAAGTGTTATTATCCGTATGACCTGCAAGAATGTAAACATCAGAAAACATCATCATGA
>NW_019188735.1:484-1455 GCF_002260705.1 Seriola dumerili
AGAAAACATCATCATGAGGCATCATGGGAAAGTTCAAGTAACTGACTCTTACTATTTCAGAGAATTCAACCAATGTTGGAGGCATTATAGGTGGGATGGCAGCCATTTTGGTCATAGCACTAGCAGTTGGTCTTGTACTGTACTTTAAAAGAAAAAAGGTAAGATTATGTTCTTCCTATACTTTTTTAATTCATTTCTTGTTTGTACTGATGATGTTTTTGTTTGGACAGAAAACGTCTCTCAGATCAACAGAGACACAACAAGACAGTCAAACAATGGTGAAATACAAAACTAAGTAAATCTTTTGTATTAAAAGCACTGCTGCTGAATTAACTAGACGCTGGAAACAGAGTTTCTCGGCTAAAAAGATTATCTCAATCAGAGTGAGAGTGTCAGACGACTGGAAGCAGAAATTAACTAAATACATGACATGAAAACATGAAACTCACTGAATGAAATGAGAAAATATAAAATCAAATGAAGCAATCATGATGATGTGATGGTTTATTTTGATCTGAAAAAGTTGTTCTCTATACTGAAGAAGAATAAATAAGATTGTTTTGATTTTACCTTTATATGTGTCTGATGCTGAATTTTATTGCATTTTGTTTGCAGAGTAATGGAGGTTAAAGAAGGTGTAAATGAAGAAATACCTCAGAATGATGAAAACCTCACCAAGAACCCTTTTGCTTGAAGTAAATGAAGCATAAGTTAACACGGGTTACTAAATGGATTTCCACTCTAATCAACAAATATATAATAAATAACAAACATAACGAATAGCAATACCAACTTGCAGTACTATGTCCAGTGACGGATTTCAGTTTCACTATATATACTGTATGCTATGCTAATTGCCAAACTGTGATATCAGTATTAGTCATCAGAACAAAGGGGCTACCCCAGGAGACGAGGATGAAGTAAAAAATAATTGGTCACATCCTGCTGTCCTGAGGCTCAACTGTATCAAA
>NW_019188736.1:0-104 GCF_002260705.1 Seriola dumerili
AGACACAATACAGATAATTACCTCACACAACCCTTGGTCCAATCACTCCAACCATCATATTAAATAACCAGCCATGACCTTCATCTGATGAAAAGAGAAAAAAT
>NW_019188737.1:0-115 GCF_002260705.1 Seriola dumerili
TGATATTTTTATGCCTTACTATACTATGACGTTTATTGAACTTTTTATGCCTTACTATCCTATGATGTTTTTTTTACGTTTTTATGCCTCACTATGACTATGACATTTTATGCCT
>NW_019188738.1:0-427 GCF_002260705.1 Seriola dumerili
AGAACATTGTGTTTTGTTGACAATATGATAGACATATTGATGAAATATAATGATAGAATAAGAGCAGCTTTATCCGCCAAATCAAAGAACATTGTGCATACACTGAGATTTGAAGCTTCCATCAGTAACTCTGCTTTTCTAGGTGCTGTCTGGAGGAGTTGCGAGCAACCAGTACATCCGAAAGGCTTTGACCGTTATCACTGAGACGACAGGGCTACACCTCCTCTGTCCTCCAGCCAAATTCTGCACTGACAACGGAGTGATGATTGCATGGTGTGTGTATTGCCACGATCATTAGTGGATGCTTTATCACAGGGGCCATACTTTATCAGACTTTATGACCTGGATCATTTCTTTTTTTAACCAGGAACGGAGTTGAGCGCCTGAGAGAAGGGAAAGGGATACTGCCTCCAAATGTAGACGTCTT
>NW_019188739.1:0-107 GCF_002260705.1 Seriola dumerili
CCAGTTTTCCAGGCACACAATTCCTCTATGTTTTTTTTTTTTATTATTGTTATTATATTTTCGGCAGGTTTTTTTATTTTCTTTACACTTTTCTTTGTGGTTTTCTT
>NW_019188740.1:0-989 GCF_002260705.1 Seriola dumerili
ATGCACACAGTGTAATGTGGGCTTCACTCCTCAGTTGCAAAAACAAGCGCTCCTCCTACATTTCCCACAATGCACCTACACAATCGGCTTTTAGTCATTGGTTGGAAGTTTCAGCTGGAGGGTGACCCCTGAAGTCAGATTTCTGACTTAGGACGCCACCAACAAAAACCCAAGATGGCCGCTCAACAGAAGTGAACGCTGTTTATTACTGTTTATTAGCATCACATCAGTGGTACACACAGTTCTGTCCAACATTAATCTGTGGACGTGTTGCTGCTGTGTTTGTATTGACTGGTATTATTAACAATGACAACAACAAGCTTCCAATTGGTCGGTACTGGAACACAGTCGACTCCGATGTGACGCAATTCCCGACAAACCTCCGACATCCGACTTTGAGTAAGGTAAACGGAGCGCAGCGTTAGACTCTTAAGTCGTGTCCACACCCGAGCAGAGCCGACGCTGATGACATCATGTTCAAACAGATGAAAATCTAAAAGGTCTGAAAGCAAAACAAACATCAGTGATGTGTTGCCGCCTCCAACACGGCCTGTTTTCAGTCAGTGTAGTTCTGAGAGTAACAGGTCGTACCAGAACTGATGAACACGATCTATGACAAAGAAAGTGAAGAAATAAGTAGAGATAGATGCACAACCATTATGGTTTCCATTTATAAAAGTTAATTTCATTTACTGTGACACGTTGTCCAAAGACTGTAATGATTGGAAGAGCAGTCACCGTGTGTACCGTTACGTGACCTCACCACGCTTTGCCCCGTCTCCAGGCGCTGCACTTCATGTTGCTGGTGTCGGAGGTGGAGGAGACGGAGATCTTTAAGATCTGTCTGGAGTACTGGAACCACCTCGCAGCAGAGCTCTACAGGGAGAGTCCCTTCTCCACCTCCAGCACCCCGCTCCTGTCCGACGTGCCGCCACGCAGACACCTCTACCTGCCGGTGCTTTCCCAGGTAGGCCTGTCATCACACACAC
>NW_019188741.1:0-118 GCF_002260705.1 Seriola dumerili
CACATTCTTGCCATCGTCTGTTTTACTAAACAGGAAAAATATTCAGACTCACTGATAATGTGCCACTGAATAATTTGTAAAACATATGAGGAGTTACTGTAATTGAGTAATAAAGCTG
>NW_019188742.1:0-122 GCF_002260705.1 Seriola dumerili
ATTGAATGTTGTTGAGAGTTTAAGTGGCGGTTTGAGACGCATGAGATGGTTTTAGGGTTAGGCATTCTCTTGTGATGAAGCATGATATGCGTGTGTGTGTGCGTGTGTGTGTGTGTGTGTGT
>NW_019188743.1:0-148 GCF_002260705.1 Seriola dumerili
TTTAGTAATCTGGTGCTGCGGTATGATAGATGACGCCTCCGTGCTGTGCTGGGTTTGGAAAGTTTAGAAAAGATTTGGAAAAGGAATTTATTTTTCTATTTTCGGGTTGTAATTTTTAATTTTTTAATTTTAATTTTTTTGTGTGTGG
>NW_019188744.1:0-119 GCF_002260705.1 Seriola dumerili
TGATCAGCTACACAGTACATCTAGGATAGATACAAGTAAACTGCGTCGCATCCATGATATCGGAGGTTCGAAAACCACCGACTGCCGGCCGATCAGTGAACGCACCGGTCTTCCAGTGG
>NW_019188745.1:0-195 GCF_002260705.1 Seriola dumerili
AGAGTTAAAAGAGGTAGTGTAAAAAATACTCTGGAAAGCCCCGCTCGCCTCCTTCTCGTCTCAAACTGACCAGAACTTTTACGTTGCCATTTTCCTAACGTCGAAAGACTGCGGTACGTTTCTACCAATCACCTATTAAACTATATCTGGCTTTTCAGCAGAAGCTGTGTTTGAGAATATTTTTATATCGGTGTT
>NW_019188746.1:0-121 GCF_002260705.1 Seriola dumerili
GAGTTGCAGTTCTAACAACAGCACATACAGAAACAACAACAACAAAAAAAACCCCAAAAACAAGCAATGCAAGAGATGACAAGGCTCCGTTTCATGAACGCCTGATATTTCATTTCGTCTG
>NW_019188747.1:0-102 GCF_002260705.1 Seriola dumerili
GTGGCACGGTGACACAGTGAGTAGAACTGTTCCCTCACAGTAAGAAGGTTCTGGGTTCAATCCTCAGGCCTGGCACTTTTCTGTGTTTGCATGTGCCTCCAT
>NW_019188748.1:0-1602 GCF_002260705.1 Seriola dumerili
CCTCAAGATCACGGGCCTGTACCATGACGTGAGTTAAGTGGGTTATCCAGCTAACTTTGGGCTGATCACTAGTTTTCCTAAATCAGGAAGCTTTTGTCTTCTTGTTTGTTTGTCTTGAGTCTGATGGAGATGATGAGCGCCTGCTGCTCAATATCGCTCAGCATGGATGGGAGTAAGTTGTATTTTTTATTCTTTTAATAAATTAAAAGACTATGTCCATTTTCAAATCTAAAAACCTAACCTAAAAACCTACAAAGTAAGGAGTGCATGTAGGGTGCAATGTAGAGTGGTGGGCAGTACTATGACATTTTGCAAAAGAGTGAAGCTAAAACTGTTAAACTTCGTTTCACCTATACAGTAAAAATCTACATAAACAGTAAATGTGCTACCTGTTATGCTGTGTATTTGGTGGAGCTGTAAACATCTGAACTGTGACCCCAACTACACAGGGATTTTTGTAAGACATCAGAAGCCAAAAAGATTGTAAACCACTGGTTTCCACTTCAATGTGCTGTATTATAAAAGCTTGTTATATTATGAACTGTGAGAAATCTTCATCTTAAAAGCAACTACAAACTAAAACTGCTTAAGTACAGTACTTGAGTAAATGTACTTAGTTACTTTCCCCCACTGGTCTTTACAGACCACTGTGTATGCTGTCTAGTAGTGGCTACAAAAACATTTTTGTGTAATGTTGTAAAAACCCAAGTTCAGAATTGACCAACGAAAGCAGAAAGAAAATGGGCAAAAGACTGTTTAGTTTACAAAATTGGACAGCTTCTATTAAAGGGATGAGTAATAAGCAAAGCCGGGGGAGCTGGCTGGGTGTGATCAACTTAACAAGGTACAATGCTGTACATTCAATGTGCCATTTTTTTTTACCATGTCTGCATCCTTGCCAGAAATTACTTATGTGATCATTTTCACACTCATTTACCAACATGTGCAGAATGGAGCATTACGGTACACCCACATACGAACGTGTGAGGAGAAGATGGAAGATGTGCAACTGTAGCGTGGTGCAGAGTGAAGCTGTCCTCCACTACACATTTAATTTGAAAAGTGTTTATTTTGTCCTGTAAAGAGCAAACATATGTTTTTTATCATCCTCGTTCGCCACACACACACACACAGTAATTTCACTCACGTATGTGCTCTCGTTCTCTTAACGTTTGACATTCGAACACAGAAAAATGATGAACATATACACTAACGTCCAAACAATAAATCACGTCCGTTGTATTGCTATCCCAGACCATTTTCATCATGTACATTCAATATCAACTTGTTTTTCAAATACACAGTCAGCCAATCATGTATACCAAACATTGTCAAATTAATCAAATCAACCATGTATCTATTTTAAGTTATTTATGTATTTATTTATGAACTAGACACGAGCAGTCCGGGCTCTTTAGACCGGCTCCTAGTTTTACTCTCCATCCTCCGACTCGCTTGAGGTAACTAAGCAACCAGTCCCAACAGCCGTTTTCGGTACGTTACTTTCGCTGACCAAGTAACGTTCATAAACAATACTACATATAACGCCATAAACACCATAAACTACGACACAACATATTCACCGCTCACTTACACAATTGT
>NW_019188748.1:1627-8757 GCF_002260705.1 Seriola dumerili
TGCCCGGCTTACTCCCTCATGTCATTATTTTAACACCAAAACAAAAGTATGTGGGCAGTGATTCAGAAGTCTAAACTTATTTTACTGAAGTTTAACATTTAGTGGCCCAGTAATTCAAACTATAGTTTCGCCAAGATTGGTTTTGTGTTAATTCACTTCAGCAATAACTGGTGCTGTGAAGATTTGGGGCCCCTTGGTGGTCTGGGCCCTATATAGACAGGAGTCTGTGGGCCAAGAGGAGATTTAAGCCTCAACAAATAAGTAGTTTAGTTCACTCTATAACTCTAAAGTGACCACAGTCAGCAGTCCTATCTAGCTAGAGCCGGTGTCGACGCCATTTGAACACTGACCGTCGAGCCCATTACAACAGACTAGTCTTGTTCAAACCCTTTGAATAATACATGTGAAAGCCAACATGTCGAAAGGAGAGGGATGAGCATATTCTTATTAAGACCTACACCCCCTTCTCACACGTACTCGCAATTATCAATTGCTTCTGGCCCAAACATTTATTTACATAAAGAAGAAAATAGATTAAATAAGCAAATATCATAAATCATTTGATCATGTTATGAAAAGCACTCGATTAGTAAAGCCCTTCTTCCTCCCTGTTAACCGCGGTCGTGGAAACCAGACCGTTGTTGTTTTGTGACGCCTTTTTAAACGGATCATGCGCTGGACATTGCTTGATGCCTCCACCACCCAGTCTGATTCCACAAGCCATCACTCCACAAACTGACAGACAAGAAACTTTTTAGTGTTGTACGTGCCCGCGTGAATGTTTTAAAGCTAAACTCACTCCCTCAGATTATTCAACCCCCAACTCTGTTAAAAAAAAACAATTTTTGGAATAATTTCCAAGGAAGTAGTATTGTTTATGCGGCTTTAGTACATAATTTGCTGCTTGTTTGGAAATTGAAACCATGGTCGAGTGAATTTTAATATTTTGATTTTAAGAATAGTGAATTTGTTGTGATCTCTATAGGCGGTTTAATAGATTTTTATCTTGGCTCATTTTTCTGCAGTTGGATAGAGATTGTATTGTACTATTTATAAGTATTGCCCCAAAGCCTCTGAGTTATAAGACCACATACATCAATATGAGTTGCCATGTATCAATGTGCACCTTGTTCGTACCCTTTTTGTCTCACATCATTTGATTTTGATTATGGAACACAAAATTGTTCCGCCAGAGTCGTTTGAACTTGTTCGGGATTAAAGGAAAATGCCTGTAATTTCATCAGTTCTTTGTTAGTTGGTCGTCTGAAATTCCAATCTAAGTTTATTGTAGAGGACAGACATTTAGCAAATCGATTTCTGTGTAGCACTATTCATAAGAATACAAATGTAAACACAAAATGCTTTACAGACATAGCACATAGCTAGATAAACAATCAGAACAAATAAGACAAAAAGAATTAATCAAAATATCTTAACATATTATAAGAGCACTGGACAGTATCATCTGGCTGAATCAAGAACCATAAATGACAAAGATAAGATTATATAAAAATACACATAAAAAAGGCAACAAGTAGGTAGAATATAATAAATTATAAAATAGCCTAAAAAGTGAGAAAGCATGTTTGGAACCGAGACATAAAACCAAAAATAAAAGTAGAATAAATAAATGAAGTAAGGTATTCAAATGGGAAAACAGTCCCAGAAAAATAAATCATAGAAATATTATGTAGGCGTGCGTAGCAAAGAACATCAATCTCGTTGGTCACAAGCCGAACAAGCTGTTTCTGTACAAAACACAAATAAAACGATGCAGGTGTAAACAACAAAGGAAATGATTTCTTGAGTGCAAGCTCGCCGTGCAGACGACACTCGTCTACTCGGGCCTCCTTTCTTTGACCTTCCACCGGGTTTCTGAGGCAACTGTTGGATCAAGAGAAGTGAGAAGACTGCTTTAGCTCTTGTTATGGTGAATCCCGATGTGGAAACTCATTTCACACGCGACTAAAAAACATACAAAGAAATTGACTTTGCACTCGACAGTGTAAAAATAAATTCTATGTAAATTAAATCAATAAAAAAATTTTACAACATGGAGGAAGAAATGGAGGAAAAAATAATCTTGAGAAGATATTCCAACTGACCTACATTTATTAACTTATTAAATAAAGCGCCCGTAATCACTGCAAGTCAATATTTTGAGGATAAAAATTTTGTTGTACTGTGGCTTTGTATTGTTATTGTCACTTTAAAGATGGTCATGCGTTATAATAGTACATTAGAGCACATTCATTTGTACGTATAGAGATACAAGTCATGCAGTGTGTGTACCATTCTATCTAACTTGAGCATTAACTTGCAGTCTTAATTTCATTAGGTTCTACGTGGGGCATATTCTCTGGAAGAGCCACGCTCAGCATGTTCATCCATATGCTAATGTTGATACGTCAAATTATGTGCTTGAATTCACTTACCGTCTTCTAGACGCTCTCATCTATGGAAGGTCGATAAAGGTCGCTGTCAAATAAATGAAAAGGTACTGTTTACAATATTAATCACATTCCTGCTGCTTTCTCATTTATTACCAGAGTATACCACTCACGGTTCAAAACTATCTCCCATTAAGACTCACACATCATTTGTAGCTGATTTCGATTCAACTATTCCTAAATCGCTACGATAATAAGAATGCTAGATATTTTGAGAGTCATCCGCAGCTGTTATTTGGAACAGCTTAAAGAACTCATACGGACGCTGCTTCCACCACAGACCTTTACCGAGCCCGACGTTACCTTAAAAACATAAGTTGTAATACTTTAATTCCAACGCCATCAATATATCACATGTGAATTCAACTTAATTCTCGCCAAACAGTAAAATTTACAATATTTCAACTTTGTTCTAACAAGTATTAATTTCTTTAGTTAGCTACCCCCTCTTAAACAAAATGAGAATGAGTAATCACACTGACTTTTTGTCGCAGAAAACATACAGCAACAGCAAACTTACACAATAATGGTGAATGATGTCCATTAGAAATCGCCTCTACAACACTAACGTCAATAATCGATAATCAGGTCACACTATCAGTAGCGCTGATATACTGTATGCTTTTTAGCTACGTCACTTTAATAAGCAGTGAGACCTACATGTGTCCAGCGCTGTGCAGTCACACCCATCTGATTGAAAATAGCCTGGCTGACAGTCTTCACACTACTGTATTCAGTTCTCGCTGGTTCCCTCTTCGGGAGGAAAGCATTACAACTCAGGTTCATTACACAACAAACACCCAACATCCAGGTGAAAATCCATCATTTTATTCAGACCGGGAAAAATCAGAGGCCCTTCACCTGTCCAGACTAGTCCACTTTCATTTTTCTTACCAGGTTCTTTTTTATCCTCTGACCAGGTGCACAGTGTGGTGTGTTGCTCTGCCAAACTAACAACTCTGCTAATTCGTGGCCAGACTCGCCTGCAGAAACTACCCTACTTTGAAAACATCACAAACCTTGGTTCGCGGTTCGTTAACGCTACACCTTGCTGATGGGCACAAGGACACCATGAAGCTAAAAAAAAACAATAACACCATCATATTTATATGTCTGACTGTTTAAACTGGCATAATCAGGTTTTAAACTTAGCATTCAAGACAGTATCTATTTACTCCCAACACCATAGTTCAAAGTGCTACACAGTCACAGAGCAAGTGTCACTACCAGACCCCTGTATTCACACAACTACCTTATAGAAACAGAGGATCGGATGATAATAGTTAAGAAATTCCTACTCTTCAACCACAAGGGGTCACCTGTGGACCCCACTGTCGCTGCGCCTGACGGGATCGCACTCTTTGTGGAAAGACTGCATGTTAGATAATTATCTTTATTAAAACATACAAAGCAATTGATTTGCCTCTCTAATTAAAGAACATACTTTTAATTAGTTACTAATATCTTAATTTTACTAAAGACCTTTCATCTAGGCTTGTACTGGGACACAGGAGGTGCAGGGGGAAACACTTATTAGGCGCATTGGGTTTGATTCCATGAATAAGTCCATTGTTACAGAAGGCTGGCAACGTGTGCCTGACTGTGGTGTACAGTCTCTTCGAACCAATCTGTACCTGTCAAGACAAATAACATTCACGTCAATAATATTGTCAATTATTTCATCTCATCAAGATCACGGGCCTGTAGCATGGATGTGAGTTAAGTGGTTATCCATCTAACTTTTGCCTGATCACTATTTTCATATATCAGGAAAGCCTTTTGTCCTTCTTGTTTTTGTCTTGGAGTCTGATGGAGTGGATGGAGCGCCTGCCTGCTCAATATCTGGCTCAGCATGGATGGTGAGTAAGTTGTATTTTTTATTCTTTTAATAAATTGAAAAGACTATGTCCAGTTTCAAATCTAAAACCTAACCTAAAAACCTACATAATAAGGAGTTGCATGTATGTGTGCAATGTAGAGTGGTGGGCAGTACTATGGAACATTTTGCAAAAAGAGTGAAGCTAAAACTGTTTAAACTTCGTTTCACCTATACAGTAAAGAATCTACTTAAACAGTAAAATGTTGCTACTGTTATGCTGTGTATGTTGGTGGAGCTGGTAAACATCTGAACTGTGAACCCCAACTACACAGGGATTTTTGTAAGACATCAGAAGGGCCAAAAAGATTGTAAAACCACTGGTTTCCCACTTCAATGTGCTGTATTAGTATCAAGCTTTGTATATTTATGAACTGTGAGAAATCTTCATCCTTAAAGTCAATCTACAAACTAAAACTGCTTAAGTACAGTAGCTGTGAGTAAATGTAGCTTAGTTTACTTTCCCCCGCATGGTCTTTCAGACCACTGTGTATGCTGTCTAGTAGTGCTACAAAAACATTTTTTGTGTAATGTTGTAAAAACCAGTTCAGAAATTGACACAACGAAAGCAGAAGAAAATGGGCCCAAAAAGACTGTTTAGTTTATCAAAATATTGGACAGCTTCTATTTAAAGGGACTTGAGTAATAAGCAAAGGCCGGGGAGCTGGCTGGTGTGAATCAACTTGAAAAGGTACAATGCTGTACATTCAATGGTGCCATTTTTTACATGTCTGCATCCTCGCTGGAATTACTATATGCGATCATTTTCACACTCAATTTACCAACATGTGCAAGAATGGAGGCATTATGGTAAACCCAGCAAGTACGAACGTGTGAGGAGAAGATGGAGATGATGTGCAATCCCGAAGCAGATGTGAGCTTGGCAGTAAAAAGGAAGCGGCAATAGTAAAGAGACTTTGAAACTAAAAACGTGTTACTTTTGGTTAGGTTGGTTGTGCAGTCTGCACACTATGGCAATCACAGGTTCATAGTTTCAGCGTTTCTTGTTAATGGTGCGTTCATTTTTAGGCTGTTCTGGCCTGTGAACTGCTTCAGTGGGTTATAAAATAATATAGTTTCCCTCTTTGTTCTATTGAAGAGTTGCTTAGGTTGATTGTTTAAATGAAAAGAAAAGTGCGCCTGACAGAGACAGGCCTTTTTGTCGTCCTGTGCTACAATTACTGCTGGCATGACCAGGCCTGAACTGATAATGATTTCCATACTGCATCACTTGCAAGCGTGTGTTGAATTAATCTGAAATACCGACAGCTAAAGACTCGAGTCCGATAATTCCGACGGCACCTGAAGCAGCCTACAACTTATTAACTCCAGTTTCCAGAAGTTTATTTTATTTTCATCAGCTGTGACAGGAACAACAAATGTTATAAGTATACAAACAGAAAACGAGACAACAGGCTCAATAACTTAGTCTGCAATCCTGTCTCATGACATTTAAGCTTTATCTGCACGAAGCGTTTATGACGTAAGCAAGTCATGTGGTCTTATTATATAAAGGGACAAAGATGATTACATGAGAATGGTACGTTATGTTGTGGAGGACAGCAAAGGGTTTAGTTTTGTGCGAAGTCGGTCATCGTTTTATTATCTGCCCTCACGAAGTGTCTGTCCTTCAGAAGTGGTTTGAGGGGGATATCGGGATTTGGATTGTAGAGTATGATGATAAACAAACGTGAGAGGATGATTGGCATGTTAGTCAACATTAGTGTGGATCAGACATTTCCCCTAGAACTGGGCCGTGCTCTCAGGCTCACAGTCAAAATGGAGACTTTAGTTTCGTTTTGACTTGTTCACAGTTTCCTACCTTGGTGACACATCGGACAGCACTGTCCGTCTCGCGTCGTGTACTCCCCTGCTCGACAGCATAATCCTGGTACCGTGAATACAGCCACATACCCTGTGAAAACACAGTGTTTGAGTCTGGTCAACACTTCATATAGCACATACAGCTAAGCTAACGTTAGCTTCATCTTATGACGTACTAAAGAATTAACATCTCCGTGACATTTACCAAAGACGAGCAACGTCGACAACTTAATGCCACGACAACACATTGCTTCATACAGTCTGGAGACAATTAGTTCACAGATCTTTACACAAACTGCTCAGAACAGGATTCACTATTGTTTCTACAGGAAAAGAAAAATGCCTTTTTTTTTTTTTTTTTACAAACTTTATTCCATTCATTTCTTTTTAAGTAACAAACACCTGTAAGTAAATAACATGTTCAAGTTGCACATGATAAACATTCAGCAAAGGTATATACAGAGGATACATATAAAACACATAATAAAAACACAGATCTAAATAAAGGGCATAAAGATTTTAAAGATTTTAAAATAGCAGAAGCTGTTCGTGGTTTTTCTTTTAGAGCGTGTTAAATTGATTTGAATTAATTAATTAATTAATTCAACTTTAAAAACAATAAAGCATGGTTTCTAACTGTAAATTTACATTAATGCATATAGAATTGACCATTATAATAAGATTCATCATGTACACATGTTTGTCAGTGTTTTATTTTCCAGGAAACAAAATAATACATTCTTCTACAGTAAAATAAAACTTTCATCAATATTTTCATTAATGAAAGTTCAGACGTTTCCCAGAAATTCTCTACAATTGGGCAATAAAACAAATTAAATGGACAACAGTTTCTGGATGTCCATAACAGAAGCTAGAATTCACATCAGGGTCACGATCAGGCTTTCTTCGACACCATATCATTTACAAATTTTCTCACTCACTCACTCACTCTCTCACACTCTCTCTCTCTCTCTCTCTCT
>NW_019188749.1:0-107 GCF_002260705.1 Seriola dumerili
GCAAAAAACCATCATAATGACTATACTATGTGTTTTTTTTGCCTTACTATACTATGACTTTTCTTGTCATGCCTTATTCTACTATGACATTTTTTATTGCCTTACTA
>NW_019188750.1:0-143 GCF_002260705.1 Seriola dumerili
CCCCCCCCCAGTCCTGATAGCTCTGGGAACCTGGCCTCCCCTTGCTGCCTCTCAGGACAGCTCCTGTGCTGGGAGACACTTGGGGTGGATCCCTGGGTAGTTTCTACCATGACTCAGGGTTATCGCTTGCAGTTTCTGCATCC
>NW_019188751.1:0-207 GCF_002260705.1 Seriola dumerili
CTGACTGACAATTCTTACCTGGCTGATTTGATAAAATTCTTGACTCTCGACTCTCATGCTTTGCATTGATGTAGAATTCCTCCATTGATACCGACTACACAAGGATCAGCTGCAGCACGAGATATCCTGCATGGAAATGACTAAACTCTTGTTGGATTCAGTATTTCCTCTGAAGTTCTGAGGAAGTGACAGGTGGTAAAAAAAAAA
>NW_019188752.1:0-101 GCF_002260705.1 Seriola dumerili
AATTTTGGAGGCTCTGATGCTGCCCAAACTCTGGGAATTACCCCATTTGTCCTTTCCATATTTCAATCTATGGAATTCCAAATTCTCATCTATTTTAATGA
>NW_019188753.1:0-106 GCF_002260705.1 Seriola dumerili
ATAGGGATCAACAGATTTTTCAGGGCTGATTCTGATAATTAGTAATCAAAGAGAAGTTAAAGTTTCAATTATTTTGACCAACCCATTTATATCAAAGAAGATAGGC
>NW_019188754.1:0-119 GCF_002260705.1 Seriola dumerili
CCCCCTCCTCTCCTCAACCCGCTACTTTCAACTCCCATTTACCTCCAGCCCTCCCCTCCCCACCAGTACAACTGCCCCCACTCACCCCCCACCACCCCCATATCCTCACCTCAGTCATC
>NW_019188755.1:0-143 GCF_002260705.1 Seriola dumerili
ATAGTATGGCAAAAAATGTGAAAAAACGACATAGTACAGGATGGCTTAAAAACATCAAAAAACGACGTGGTGCAATAAAATATAAAGACGTCATAGTATATTGGGGCCTGAAAATTGAAAAAAATGACATAGTATAGTATGGC
>NW_019188756.1:0-110 GCF_002260705.1 Seriola dumerili
GGAGAACAGTAGTACGCCTTGTGTGGACATCATGTAATTCCTAAGAAGATTGAAATTGTGTAAATACTGTGACAAGTTTACTAAGCAAACCCAAACAATCCCAACCAATT
>NW_019188757.1:0-101 GCF_002260705.1 Seriola dumerili
GGCTCGTCACGCTGAGTAACATATGTCAGCCCCATCCTTTTGAGTCGCTTCCTTCCGAAGGACAGCCATGGGTAGTCTCCCATATGCTGCCGTGGGACGCC
>NW_019188758.1:0-147 GCF_002260705.1 Seriola dumerili
GCCTCATTACAAAGGATTTATAAATGGTTTTTAACACTTTATAATTGTTTATTTATGATTCATAAACAGTTTTCATACGTTGATGCAGGATCACTATTTGTAAAGATAAAGTTAATGCTGACTACTAATTAATCTTACTAATCAGTT
>NW_019188759.1:0-148 GCF_002260705.1 Seriola dumerili
TGAATTTTTTGACATCTCCTCCTAATCTTAGAAATCTTATTTATTTTTCAAGACATTGACCAATAAACTCCACAAGGGGCGGGGCTTTGCAGGAAATTGGCCACAACTTGTTAACAATTTGACCAATCATCCTAAATCAGGGTACATA
>NW_019188760.1:0-142 GCF_002260705.1 Seriola dumerili
TGTAAAATCTTATTGTTTTACAATTATCATTATTATTATTATTATTATTATTATCATTAAAATATATTATATTATTATTATTAAAACCTGGACCAGATGAATGTCAGAGAAGATAAAGACTCATGAAACCACATGATCATTT
>NW_019188761.1:0-107 GCF_002260705.1 Seriola dumerili
TATATAATAGAAATATAGCAATGCTGCAAAAAAAACTTTCTCATGCTTTTATTTCATATGAAAAATCGCTTAAGAGGTGATTCTGTTGGCAACTGTTGCTGCCATGA
>NW_019188762.1:0-200 GCF_002260705.1 Seriola dumerili
GACAGGGACAAAAGAGTTAACAATAAAGTGATCAATAATTACCAACAGTAGATATTTATCAGTGGAATCGTTTTCCTGTTCTAGACCTTGCATGTGTCCACCCTGGTTTTAAAACAAAGCTTCTAACAAACAGAGGAGAGTTTATCACGCTAAATAAATAGCTTCATTTTAATTGAACAAATATTCTTTAATCCAACAGG
>NW_019188763.1:0-140 GCF_002260705.1 Seriola dumerili
TTGTAGCACAATTTATCAAATCTTCTACCATTGCTAGTCCTCCTGTAAGTGTATATACTATAAGTACAGTGGTTCTTTTAAAATAAAGACTTTGTAAAGAAATGAAATAAAACCATAAAATGGCATGTTGTAAAAAAAAA
>NW_019188764.1:0-160 GCF_002260705.1 Seriola dumerili
TTCGTCTTCCATGCTTCCTCTTTCATTCTACCCGAGACATGCCCAATGATGTTCATGTCTGGTGACTGGGCTGGCCAGTCCTGGAGCACCTTGATCTTCTTCGCCTTGAGGAACTTTGATGTAGAGATGGAAGTATGCGATGGAGCACCATCCTGCTGCA
>NW_019188765.1:0-110 GCF_002260705.1 Seriola dumerili
CTACGTGGGAAATATTTCTGAAACTCGCATTTTACAGATATTAATTGGCTCAAAGCATGGCTTGTTATTTTTAGATTCTGCATCACAAACAAAGTTAGAGAAATACATCT
>NW_019188766.1:0-146 GCF_002260705.1 Seriola dumerili
TAAGATGTAGGGGAACAAAATTCTCAAAGAATCTACAAACGACAAGAATTTTTTTTTTAACTTTTAAAAATGTGTTTACCTAATTTAAATAATTACAGCCTAACTCGTTTATTGAATTTTGTTTGAAAGCTATGAATTAATTAATT
>NW_019188767.1:0-145 GCF_002260705.1 Seriola dumerili
GGTCTGTGCTGCTTCAATTTTACTTTGACGATCTTTTTTTTTTTTTTAATTCTGTCTCTGACAACTCTGTGGAAGCGCAATACCCGATCACTGGAGTAGTCAGAACCATACATTAAACTATACAAACTATACAAACTATTGAACC
>NW_019188768.1:0-2926 GCF_002260705.1 Seriola dumerili
GTATGGTAAGGAATAAAACGACATAGTATAGTATGGCATGAAATTGCCAAAAAACATCATAGTATAGTATGGA
This sequence comes from Seriola dumerili, assembly GCF_002260705.1. NCBI lineage: Eukaryota > Metazoa > Chordata > Actinopteri > Carangiformes > Carangidae > Seriola > Seriola dumerili. Next base: position 74 of record NW_019188768.1, read on the forward strand.
AGAAAAATATTTAAAAAAACGTCATAGTATAGTATGGCATAAAACGTCAAAAAAACATCATAGTATATTAAGGCATAAACGGTCATAAAATGTCATAATAAGATAAGGAATAAAACGACAAAGTACAGTATGGCTTAATAATGTCAAAAAAAGTCATAGTATAGTATGGCATAAAAATGTAAAAAAAAGTCATAGTATAGTATGGCATAAAACGCCAAAAAAACATCATAGTATATTAAGGCATAAAAAGTCATAAAAAGGTCAGAGTATGGTAAGGAATAAATCGACATACTAAACTGAGGTATAATATTGCCAAAAAACATCATAGTATAGTGTGGCATAAAAATGTAAAAAAAAGTCATAGTATAGTATGGCATAAAACGTCAAAAAAACATCAAAGTATATTAAGGCATAAAAGGTCATAAAAAGGTCATAGTATGGTAAGGAATAAAACGACATAGTATAGTATGGCATAAAATTGTCAAAAAACGTCCTAGTATAGTATAGCATAAAAATGTCAAAAAAACGTCATAGTATATTATGGCATAAATGGTCATAAAAAGGTCATAATATGGTGAGTCATCAGTTCTCATAGTATATTAAGGCATAAAATTGCCAAAAAACGTCCTAGTATAGTATGGAATAAAAAGGTTAAAAAACATCATAGTATATTAAGGCATAAAAGGTCATAAAAAGGTCATAGTATGGTAAGTAATGAAACGAAATAGTATAGAATGGCATAAAATGTCAAAAAACGTCATAGTATAGTATGGCATAAAACATCAAAAAAACATCAAAATATATTAAGGCATAAAAGGTCATAAAAAGGTCATAGTATGGTAAGGAATAAAACGACATAGTATAGTATGGCATAAAATTGCCAAAAAAATGTTAAAAAACGTCATAGTATTTTAAGGAATAAACGGTCATAAAAACGTCATAATAAGATAAGGAATAAAATGATAAAGTACAGTGAGGCTTAAAAATGTCAAAAAACGTCATAGTATAGTATGGCATAAAAATGTCAAAAAAAAGTCATAGTATAGTATGGCATAAAACGTCAAAAAAACATCAAAGTATATTAAGGCATAAAAGGTCATAAAAAGGTCATAGTATGGTAAGGAATAAATCGATATTGCCAAAAAACATCATAGTATAGTATGGCATAAAAATGTCAAAAAACGTTATAGTATAGTATGGCATAAAATGTCAAAAAAACATCATCATAAATTAAGGCATAAACGGTCATAAAAAGGTCATAATATGGTGAGTCATCAATTCTCATAGTATATTAAGGCATAAAATTGCCAAAAAACGTCCTAGTATAGTATGGCATAAAAATATTAAAAAACGTCATAGTATAGTATGGCATAAAATGTCAAAAAAATATCATAGTATTTTAAGGCATTAACGGCCATAAAAACGTCATAATAAGATAAGGAATAAAACGACAAAGTACAGAGAGGCATAAAAATGTCAAAAAAAGTCATAGTATAGTATGGCATAAAACGTCAAAAAAACATCATAGTAAATTAAGGCATAAACGGTCATAAAAAGGTCATAATATGGTGAGTCATCAATTCTCATATTATATGAAGGCATAAAATTGCCAAAAAACGTCCTAGTATAGTATAGCATAAAAATATTAAAAAACGTCATAGTATAGTATGGCATATAACGCCAAAAAAAACATCAAAGTATATTAAGGCATAAAAGGTCATAAAAAGGTCATAGTATGGTAAGGAATGAAACGACATAGTATAGTATGGCATAAAAATGTTAAAAAACGTCATAGTATTTTAAGGAATAAACGGTCATAAAAACGTCATAATAAGATAAGGAATAAAATGATAAAGTACAGTGAGGCTTAAAAATGTCAAAAAACATCATAGTATAGTATGGCATAAAAATGTCAAAAAAAGTCCTAGTATAGTATGGCATAAAACGTGAAAAAACATCAAAGTATATTAAGGCATAAAAGGTCATAAAAAGGTCATAGTATGGTAAAGAATAAATCGATATTGCCAAAAAATTTCATAGTATAGTATGGCATAAAAATGTAAAAAAACGTCATAGTATAGTATGGCATAAAACGTCAAAAAAACATCATCATAAATTAAGGCAGAAATGGTCATAAAAAGGTCATAATAAGATAAGGAATAAAATGATAAAGTACAGTGAGGCTTAATAATGTCAAAAAAAGTCATAGTATAGTATGGCATAAAACGTCAAAAAAACATCAAAGTATATTAAGGCATAAACGGTCATAAAAAGGTAATAGTATGGAAAGGAAAAAAACGACATAGTATAGTATGGCATAAAATTGCCAAAAACGTCCTAGTATAGTATGGCATAAAAATGTTAAAAAAACGTCATAGTATTTTAAGGAATAAACGATCATAAAAACGTCATAATAAGATATGGAATAAAATGATAAAGTACAGTGAGGCTTAAAAATGTCAAAAAAAGTCATAGTATAGTATGGCATAAAAATGTCAAAAAAAGTCATAGTATAGTATGGCATAAAACGTCAAAAAAACATCAAAGTATATTAAGGCATAAAAGGTCATAAAAAGGTCATAGTATGGTAAGGAATAAATCGATATTGCCAAAAAACATCATAGTATAGTATGGCATAAAAATGTCAAAAAACGTCATAGTATAGTATGGCATAAAACGTCAAAAAAACATCATCATAAATTAAGGCATAAATGGTCATAAAAAGGTCATAATATGGTGAGTCATCAATTCTCATAGTATATTAAGGCATAAAATTGCCAAAAAACGTCCTCGTATAGTATGGCATAAAAATGGTAAAAAACGTCATGGTATAGTATGGCATAAAATGTCAAA
>NW_019188769.1:0-159 GCF_002260705.1 Seriola dumerili
AAACAAGCTCTTTTGTTTGTCTTGAGCTAAAATTCTTACATATTAATATTTGCCACCAATACCAGTTTGCAATAAGTTGAAAGTTAAGAAAGCGGGAAAAAAGTTGCAGGTTGTTCTCTATGGCTTCAAATGAGAGTTCATAAAGAATCTAAACAATAT
>NW_019188770.1:0-249 GCF_002260705.1 Seriola dumerili
AAAAAAAAAAAAACTCTTTAACTCTGCCACTGCCGGTCCCAAGCCCAGATAACAAAAGAGGAGGGGTGAGTATGATTTCATAGTGACTAACCACAAATATGTTACAAGAAAAGGAGATAAAAATAAGTAAATAAATATGTTTATGAGAGGAAAGGGGGGCTTACGAACATCAATCAATATGGTTCATCCTGTGAGAGTCATGAATGTGCACCAAATTAGAAAAGATTTGGATGAAAGATTTTCAAGATA
>NW_019188771.1:0-142 GCF_002260705.1 Seriola dumerili
TGTTTGATTCCCAAATCTTAAGATCTTGATAAGAACAACAGAGGAAAATGACACTGTACTCTGATCCAAAATGGCACCATGGGACATCAGTTTAATCAGAGGCGCTTTCTGTCGTCTGTTTCCTGTTTTCCAGGATTAAAAC
>NW_019188772.1:0-252 GCF_002260705.1 Seriola dumerili
AAAATGTGACAGCCCATAAACCAATCACAGCCGACTCCTATTCTGTCTGTGCAGCTGTTTTTGTTTTAAGGTAACCTTAGTTCAGACTTTAAAACCTGAACTTAAGGTGTGCAGCTGGTCCCAGGTGTGGACCAGGTCCAGGTCTCACCTGGAGCGGGTTCTCCTCCAACATGGTTCATGGTCATGTGATCAGACAGCAGCAGTAGTTTAACCTGATCTGTGATCAGCTGTTTGTTTCCCATCAGCCACCTG
>NW_019188773.1:0-177 GCF_002260705.1 Seriola dumerili
GTTGACGTATAACTGTTATTCATGTACAAAACATTAAAATCATTTTAGTACAGTGTTTCATTAATTCAACCAACTTATTTTGCATACAAACATACCATGTGGATTAAAATGAGATGCCTTCAATTATGAATTGGTGCCCTCTGAAGACCTGCATTCAGAACCACAACACTACATTGA
>NW_019188774.1:0-127 GCF_002260705.1 Seriola dumerili
TATCCCCACACTTCCTGTCTGTATCTCTACAACAATTATTAAATAAAGAAAAAAAATTATTTTTTTTTTTAAACAATAATTGAAAAATGACCCCAACAGATTATTTGAGAGTTGTTCATGCAACTGC
>NW_019188775.1:0-144 GCF_002260705.1 Seriola dumerili
GTGGAGAAACATAACAGATGCTGAATCGTCCGTACAATTCCATATTATTACGCAATTATCACCATAATATGCTCTCTGACAGTATTAGTATTAAGTCTTTACCTTCTGATGAACTAGAATTACCGCCTCGTGGTTGTATCCCTC
>NW_019188776.1:0-108 GCF_002260705.1 Seriola dumerili
CGACATAGTATAGTATGGCAAAAAAAGTGAAAAAACGACGTAGTATAGTATGGCGAAAAAAAGTAAATTATTGACATAGTATAATAAGGCATAAAAACATCAAAAAAC
>NW_019188777.1:0-449 GCF_002260705.1 Seriola dumerili
AGTGCATTAGTGTGTGAAATACCTGCTTTAGGGTCACCTTTGTCAGACTCAGGTCGCCGTGTCTCCTCAGATCCTGAGGATCCTGTTGAAATAATGAGTGATGAGTTTATTAATACAATAGATTGGCAGCATCGTTTAAATAAAAGCATCATATGAGGTTAAGAAAGCAGCCAATCAAAGCTTGTTTTACTAGTGCCTGTTTAGCTGTTCTGTGTGAAAAAGGTAATGGACATCTGGTGGACATCAGGGGGTGTGTCCTCAGTCTGTGGGACTCCTGTGGTCACAGGTTCATTATTGCTGGGCTCATCAGAGGTCCGCTGGCCTCTTCCTCTGTTGGATCTTGGAGGTCCTACCAGAAGAATAGAATAGAGGAACTGAAAACACATGTTTTAACTCGCCCATTTTTGAAATATCCTACTTGAAATCTCACAATCTCCACAGCTGGCGAC
>NW_019188778.1:0-170 GCF_002260705.1 Seriola dumerili
ATTATTATTATTATTTACATCAGGATCATAAACAGGTGATTCTCTGATTACAGGAGTGAAGCTGTAAAACCTCCAGCTGAGCAGCTTAAAGCCTGATAGGACACTCTACAGACACACTGATGACATCATCAGCCCCAGCCAATCAGCTGCACTCGTTCCCTTTGATGAGG
>NW_019188779.1:0-236 GCF_002260705.1 Seriola dumerili
CCCGGCTAACGTGGAAGGCAGGGTGGACCCTCATGGACCTGGGCAAACGCAGACGAACACAGGAGGGGCCGATGACCTTGGCCACAGGAAATGGACCCACGAACCGCGGGGCCAATTTCCTGGAGACAACATGGAGAGGCAGGTCCCGTGTTGAGAGCCAGACTTTTTGGCCAGGCTGGTATGGCGGAGCGGGTCGACGCCTCCGATCTGCAGCCCTCTTCATACGGTCCACACTG
>NW_019188780.1:0-204 GCF_002260705.1 Seriola dumerili
TAACGACCGTTAATGTGGCGTTAATTAACGGTTAATTGAACACCTGTAACTCGGAGTGATACATTTAGTTAAAATTCCCAGTGCTGTTATATTCTCATAGAATGCATCTCGTCCAACCATATTACTTGGTCGGAACTAACTGTTTGTCAACCAGTCGATTCCACCTCTAGTGCCTCAGAAACTCAACAGCAACATGGTGCAAAA
>NW_019188781.1:0-126 GCF_002260705.1 Seriola dumerili
TCATTTGATGTTAAGCCCTTGGAGTTGCATTTGATGTGTAACTTGGGCTATATAAGTAGGTTTTATTGATTAATTGAATGTGTAGACAATGTAAGTGGTGTGACAATTTTTTTTTTTTTTTTTTTT
>NW_019188782.1:0-110 GCF_002260705.1 Seriola dumerili
TAAAAACCATCAACAAAGCAAAGCTTCATAAAAAACTTTGTTTCACATTAAAACTGCATTAATTTCAACAATTTAAACCACTGGAGACGTGAACAAAAGAATGTAATGAA
>NW_019188783.1:0-169 GCF_002260705.1 Seriola dumerili
GCACAGATTAAACAAACGATATGTGAAGTGTGAGCGAGCAATAGATGTGCTGGTACCCAGAGCCAGGATAGAGGTTTCTCCCTGTTTCATAAAGCTTTAATCATTTTTTTTTATTGACACTGTTCCTCTTCTAGTAGATATCTTAATGTTTTGTTTTTGTTTTGTGTTT
>NW_019188784.1:0-145 GCF_002260705.1 Seriola dumerili
GTCAAACAGACGGGACAAGGCGTCGGGCTTGGTGTTCTGGGACCCCGGCCTGTATGACAGCACAAAGTTAAAACGGTTAAAAAACAATGTCCATCTGGCTTGACGAGAGTTCAGTCTTTTAGCCTTGCGAATATACTCCAGATTT
>NW_019188785.1:0-142 GCF_002260705.1 Seriola dumerili
AAATAACAATACTTACATTTACAAGTGTAATTCCTTGGGTGCTCTGTCAGCATTGTTTGATGCTATATTATTTTCATTGCCGGCGCACAATGAATCTTGGGATAGGTTGGGATAGGAAGGATCCACCTGTTGGAGTCTATGT
>NW_019188786.1:0-139 GCF_002260705.1 Seriola dumerili
TCCTTCATTAAATTATAAGTGCAGGGTGTGGAGCTCCTTCTCAGACACCAAATGACTTGGCCTATAGCTGTACTTGTCACTGGCCATGGAAACTGGCATTTGTAACGTGGAGTGTAACTTATCTAATGAAAAAGAAGGG
>NW_019188787.1:0-107 GCF_002260705.1 Seriola dumerili
AAAATATCAAACCATTCCTCTAAATACTTCAGAGTATTTAAACACTGAAATATTTCACTTTGAAACCATCTATCTGAGTTTATGGGCTGCAGATTTTGAAATTCCCA
>NW_019188788.1:0-115 GCF_002260705.1 Seriola dumerili
TACACCCACTAACCAAAGGAAGCAGGTAAAGTACGTTGTATATGTAAAGACAAGTACAGTACAGTCTGTACTGACGTGGAATATTTAAAATGAATTGGGGGTGGGGGGCAATTAA
>NW_019188789.1:0-109 GCF_002260705.1 Seriola dumerili
CTAGGCTCCACTAACTGACAAGCTCCTGCAGATCTTACACATCAAACATTTCAGAAATATTTAGGGCCCCGACCATTAAGTGACTTATAGTCAATAAGTAAAACTTTGA
>NW_019188790.1:0-162 GCF_002260705.1 Seriola dumerili
GGTAAAGAAGAGTCTCCAGTTGACATGGACACCATAACCTTGGACCCAGAGGAAGAGGTTAGAAGATGGTCTAAAAAGATTACTGCTGTTCAGCTGCAGCTACTGTCGAAAAGTTAATGATTCATTGATTTTTATTAAAATGTCCTTTATCTGTAATGACTA
>NW_019188791.1:0-112 GCF_002260705.1 Seriola dumerili
ATCATTTGACAAATGCATTACAGTAATAAAAACAGACACCTTTGAAACTTTAGGACATTTGTTCTATTCATAATTGACAATTTTCCAAATCCCTCCACTAAATAGTGGATGT
>NW_019188792.1:0-1090 GCF_002260705.1 Seriola dumerili
ATAATAACAGCAGTTTAACAAATATAAATAACTGTGTACTGTAGAAACATATTTTAGTTTTATGGAGATCCGGAAACTTGATGTTGTATTTGCCTCTTTGTAACCTTACTGTTTTTAGACTGATGTTCGGGAGAATAATGAGAGCATTCACAATAAGATGATGTTTTAACCTGAGAAATGTAGCACTCAGTCTGCACCAGCCTTCATCAGGGAGGGAGGATAACCTGTATGTAGCCTGGAAGGCAAAACCCAGGGCACTAAAAAGTACTCAAAGCACTTGGTGGGTATATAGAAGACAAATGTTGATAAAGGATAAATGTGTGTATGTGTGTGTAGAATAAGTGTGGTGATACGATTGATATTATGATAATATATATTTAGTCATTATAATAATCATGAAATAATATACTCCACAAGTATAACAATTATAATCATTATAGACCATACATATTAGTAACTGCTCTAGTAATTAATAACACATTTATACAGAGGAGTGAGGGCAGAGCAGCCAGTCTCTAGCCTCAGGGGTAGACAGTCGGGACAGGTCAGTGAAGGACCACCCCTCTCTCCACTTTCCTTATTGTTATTATTGTTATTATTAATACACTGTAAAAAAAAGATCTGTAAAATTGTAAAATAAAAACACTGTAACTATGAATAACCATAAAATGTCTATTTTTTTTTTTAAGAAAATTAATTTTTTTCACATAGAAATACAATTAAAAATCCATTCGCAAATATATTGTAATTTCAGAAGTATTTCTTTGTTATTTAAGAGATTAGGGTTAAACTGTTTATTGTCTGTAAATTTAAGTTTAATACTGTAAGAATAATTTAAAAATTTGATAAAATTACTGGCAATTAAGAGTAAATTAAGTATTGGTTCTGTAATTTTACTGAGATTTGTTTCTTCATTTACAAATATCTTGTATCTTGTGTAACTACTGAAGTTTTCACAACAAAAATGTTGAATAAATGTGTTTCTGTCAATGTATAACATGTGAACACACTGGTAAACTGTCAAAATACAGTTAAGAAAATAAATTTTATCATTGAAAACAGCCATAATTACTGTAATTTCACAGATGGT
>NW_019188793.1:0-153 GCF_002260705.1 Seriola dumerili
TGATCTCCAAGGGGAAATGAGGTTACGTTACAGTTACTGAGTCAATAACAGCAAAGAATAGAGAATAAGAAATACGATTATAAAGATAAAATATAAACATAAAATGTAAAAAAGCATTTATTTATACTATGATATATGAGAACAATATCTCTA
>NW_019188794.1:0-136 GCF_002260705.1 Seriola dumerili
AGGCTCTGAAAGAAAACTGGTTTAATTAAAATCAAATGACAGATTTTAACCCACGTCGTTATCAGCTGGGGGGAAAAAAAACATAACAGATATATATATATATATATATAAAAAAAACAAAACGAATTAACAAAAT
>NW_019188795.1:0-143 GCF_002260705.1 Seriola dumerili
CATCCAGTGTGTTCCTGGCCTAAGCTAGAGCTCAGGAATAAAGTAGCTTCAGAACACTGTGGTTTTGAATTCAGCTGAACATTAAAGTCTGAATGGAGTTTCTATGTAGGAGGAGCTCCCAATCAATAAATAAAAAGTTTTGG
>NW_019188796.1:0-101 GCF_002260705.1 Seriola dumerili
CAACAGCCATCTCTAGTATTCTTTCCCAACAGGGAGTTTTTCTAGGATGAGGTGATGAGGTATAATTCAGGCAGAGTTTATGTTCTTACAGCTGCTTTCAC
>NW_019188797.1:0-177 GCF_002260705.1 Seriola dumerili
CACACACACACACACACACACAAATACACACATTCATAACTGCAAAGAACTGCAAAACTCAAAGTCACTGTGTCCTTACAATTTTCTGTGAACACTGAGCTGCTGTATAAGTGAAAAGTACCAGGAAAAGAAGCAGGAACAACAAGGAGAACAGTGAGGGCTTTTTTTTTTTTTTTT
>NW_019188798.1:0-866 GCF_002260705.1 Seriola dumerili
AAGAAGCCATTAGTACACTGTTTGTTAGTACCTACTTTCACTTGTTAAAGAGCGGCTCCAAATCTGTAATACTGCAAATTTAGTTAATTCAGGCTAAATTAGCTAATTTATTTAAATGATGTGACAACAAGGCTGGCAGAAAGCTTGAAAATTCCCACGTCTGAATAACAGGATGTGTTCCTGTTCCTCCCGTTCTGCCAACATTGTGGGGATGTAGCACGAGTAGGCTACAGAGGAGCTAGAGTCAGAACGTGGTGGCGACTGGAAGTTTCTGTTCAAAGTTCAGAAATACACCGACCTACCCACCTCTAAGGCTCACCAATCAGTGCGATGCATCTTGTTTGGGGATTTATGTGTTGGGAGTCTTCGTACGTCCCAACTCCAGCTTCGAACTTACTGCACAGGCATGACACACAGACACTTGGTCTCATTTTTATTATTTCACACATAAACGTACCTATACATTAGTATTAGCGAATGTATAGGTACAATCTCTGACATACTTAGCAGCCTCACTGTAAGATCTGGGAGAGTCTCTGAGCACCGTTGTTGTTTGCTAAATGCTTATTGCCTCCTGACTCCAGGTCAGGATTAATATCGATCTTCTCATCTCACTCTCAGACATTTGAAGAAGAGTATTTCTTAAAATGCTGAGCTATTCTTTTAAGAATCTCTTAAACTAGCTGCTAAGATGAATGTGTTATACACACATAATGTATCTGTAACTTTGTGGATACAGGAGAATACACGACAATCTCTGTAACCACACGGCCTCCAGCAACAAATTGTGTATTCGTAATATAGAACCACACAATACTTTTGCTTAAAAGTACACACACATACACACACACACACACACACACACA
>NW_019188799.1:0-138 GCF_002260705.1 Seriola dumerili
CATCGAGAGCGTCAGTGAACTGACCAGCCAGCAGACACAGTGATTGTGACGGTTGTAGCAGTGGAAGGTGGAGCTGGTTTTAAATGTGAAGTCAAGGGGAAAAGAGGAACTGCAGCACTGAATATAAACATGTTGATG
>NW_019188800.1:0-111 GCF_002260705.1 Seriola dumerili
CTGGGGAGTAAACGCTCTGTGAGTCTTTTCAGATCAATGTGAAGTTCAAGGCTATAAAAAAATAACATGGTGTCTTCAGGAACAGGTGCCATTTTAAAAATACAGAATCTG
>NW_019188801.1:0-110 GCF_002260705.1 Seriola dumerili
GGTTCAAGGTACAGTTATATGCTGTTTTTCTTAAAAAAAGAAAACAGGAATAATTCCTATTCATTCTCTGAGGCTGATACGCTGAGCAATTTCAACTTGAATCCCTCATC
>NW_019188802.1:0-150 GCF_002260705.1 Seriola dumerili
AACGATTCTGGATCGAGACTCTTGGAAACAAATACACCCTTCCCTTTAAATGCTCCTTCAGAAGCTCCGCCTCCCAAATTCATGGATGCGCATTGCCAAGACAAAGACACGATGGCGGAAACCAGAGCGTCTTTATAATATAAAATGTAA
>NW_019188803.1:0-141 GCF_002260705.1 Seriola dumerili
GGCTAGAACGGCAAGAACATTTGATTAAATATCTCAACTCGCAACTAGATTACATGGAAAAGGTTGAAAAAGAGAATACTAAGCTTAATGCACAAATAACTATATACAAGTCCAATGAGGAAGAAAATAAGGTCCTCAAGA
>NW_019188804.1:0-273 GCF_002260705.1 Seriola dumerili
TCCATGCAAGAAAGCATCACACAAAGCAGACATATTCCAGTTACTCTGGCAAGCCTGAGTACGAGAGTCTATGGAATAGTCAGACACAGTCCGAGCCCCCTGACGCAGGTGAAAAAGTCCCCCCCGCATCAGAGCTTTCAGCACACATGCTGAAAACTTTGCGAAGCTCCTCCGAGAAAGCCCAAGAACAAGCTGGTGTCCCACGATCCCATTCGACTGTTCCCCACAGACGACCTCTGCCCATCAGGTGGAGAATAGCAAAAGCCACCTTTG
>NW_019188805.1:0-455 GCF_002260705.1 Seriola dumerili
CAGAGAACTTTAGACAGACAGCTGACAGAGCTCAACAGCTTCTCTTCTTCTCTGTACTGATGGAGGCCTTAGAAGAAGTTGAACTCTGCTTTCCACAGCTCCACAACGCCTCCTGCAAGAAGACAAAGCGTCCTCACTTTGAGGCCATTATGACTTACATTATACTGTCCTCCATCTCTCTGCTCACCGCAACTCTTAACCTGCTGGTCATCATCTCCATCTCACACTTCAAGTAAGGGACACGTAGTGCATTGAATTGAAAGAGATTTTTAAACATGTCAGAGTTTGACGGAAATTAATTTTATTGTATTTTAGTCATTGCTTGTGTCCTATAAATATAATCATTCACATACAATGATTTTTCTGATGTGTGTGTTTTGTCTCCCTTTCCAGGCAGCTCCACACCCCCACCAACTTCCTCCTTCTCTCTCTGGCTGTCTCAGATTTCTTCGTGG
>NW_019188806.1:0-110 GCF_002260705.1 Seriola dumerili
AAGGGCCGCTTGTCTCTCAAGCAGTACATCCCAAAAAAAGCCAAACCCTGGGGTGTGAAAGTATGGGTGAGAGCAGGGTCCTCTGGATATGTGTACAGATTTGAAGTGTA
>NW_019188807.1:0-105 GCF_002260705.1 Seriola dumerili
AGAGTTTACATGGCTACAGAGCCGGGCTTTGAGCTGGGATTTTGAGCTTTGAGCAAAGATCTCAGTTTCTAGTTTCTGCATTGTTTTCTAGCTTCAGCTTTTCAG
>NW_019188808.1:0-106 GCF_002260705.1 Seriola dumerili
GTGTGTGTGTGTGTGTGTGCGCTCACCTTTGTATTTGGTGACCACAGTTGAGTTGAGACACTGTGGCTCCTGAAAGGTGATGGTCAGCGTGGTGCTACTGCTCACG
>NW_019188809.1:0-287 GCF_002260705.1 Seriola dumerili
TGTGTGTGTGTGTGTGTGTATCCATCACACCTGTGAACAGGAGTGAACCTGAAGAAGCCGCAGGTGGAACGGTGCTGTTCGCTCTCAGTAAAAGTCACAGTGACGTCTGAGTGTGCGCTGCTGGAGTTTGAGTTTTGCTTTAGTTGTTGCTGCGACCTGATCACTTATACTGGCTGCATGGGGAGTTTTTATTCACTGGACAATTTAATATGTTAGAGGATTTCCTGCACCATTTAAAGGCTTTAGAAAAAAACATGAAAGTCCTTCCTTAATTTGTGTCTTAATAT
>NW_019188810.1:0-147 GCF_002260705.1 Seriola dumerili
GTAAACCAGTCTGTTTTGAGTTGCCCTGCTTTATGTTTTGTAACGTAATCTCTGTGATTAGGGGCTGGAAGAAAATTAACATGAACTTTTTCATTTTAATCTCTGTGAAATGAGCTTTGAGTGAGCTCCTGTGAAGCGTTTCCTTAA
>NW_019188811.1:0-120 GCF_002260705.1 Seriola dumerili
ATATAACTAATAGCTAATGTTATGGTAGTTATAATGTACGGTGTAACCCAGGTCTAAGAATCTTCTTTCAAACAGTGTCACTTTGGCATGGAGGTATAAAGCATTGTGAATGCTGAACTT
>NW_019188812.1:0-126 GCF_002260705.1 Seriola dumerili
ATGTGCGCCATCCATCATAAGCCCTGCCATGAGGTTTGCATGTGTGTGTGTGTGCGCGAATGGATCTTCAAGCGTCTCTTTTTCTGTGTTTCAGGGAGAGGATGGCGTCCAAGGAAATGGTACTAT
>NW_019188813.1:0-129 GCF_002260705.1 Seriola dumerili
TAATCTGCTAACTTTACTTTGTACATTTAAATGAAATCTGAGCCTTGGTCCTTATTTGTTTAAACACAGTAAAATGAATTAAACTCCTGGCTGAATACAAAAAGTGCACACAGCATTAAAATGAATAGA
>NW_019188814.1:0-584 GCF_002260705.1 Seriola dumerili
TTTTTACTTTCATTCAGACAACCCTTATCCTCAACACAATCATCAGTGATCAGAAACATACAAGCAGCTAAACACAGGCTTTATAAAGCACCTTAGAAGTAATTAATTCATGTTCTCATTCATACTTTGCCATAGCACACACACTCATACATCCATGCCATGTTCATGTTCATTCATAATGGTGCTCACGTCCACAGGCACACTGTCACCGGGGAGATGATTGCTTCTGTTCCACAGTAGGCAGCACAGTGGGGGTCGGAGTTGTGTGTCTGATGCTCAGTCTGCCCCGGGCATTCAGCACATGCAATCTCCCCGTGAAAATTTATTCACACACACTCAAGTTCTTTTTAACGGTCTCCCTGCCTTCAATGAAACATGCACACGAACAAATGTGCAAACACACACGCATTTTCTTCCAAACTGTGAATGTAAACAGACACATAATATGTAGCACTCACTCGGGTGAATAGTGATGAGGACATTTGCATATACTGAGCTGCTGTTTATCTGAGCATGCTAGTTATTGCTATTATTGTATATGTATACTCTGTATTTGCCAACTCAACCATATCTTTGCCTCAGCT
>NW_019188815.1:0-120 GCF_002260705.1 Seriola dumerili
ATAAAAACGTCATAGTATAGTAAGGCATAAAAACATAATTTTAGTATAGTAAGGCATTAAATGTCATAGTACAGTACGGCCTAAAAACATAAAAACGTCATAGTATAGTAAGGCATAAAA
>NW_019188816.1:0-134 GCF_002260705.1 Seriola dumerili
AGATTAATTGTGATCATAATTCTAATTCTTATTAGACTGCGGAGAAACTGGTCTGAGATTCAAATCAAATCATGAACCAGATCAGAAACTACCCCCCTCAGTGTCCTCAGTGTGACCACGGTCTGGACCACATC
>NW_019188817.1:0-107 GCF_002260705.1 Seriola dumerili
AATGTCATAGTATAGTAAGGCATGAAAATGTCAAAAAACCTCATAGTATAGTTACGCAAAAAAATGTCAAAAAACGTGATAGTATATTAAGGCAAAAAAATGTCATA
>NW_019188818.1:0-146 GCF_002260705.1 Seriola dumerili
ATTAGAGGGCTGTGATTAGGGACTGGTTCCTGTGTGGGTGACACAAATGGCAGCTATAGATAAACAAACCAACAAACAAAACTGTTTTTTTCTGCTTATGTGTTTCAATGGTCAAAGGTCAAGCAGTATTCCAGTACCTATACAAA
>NW_019188819.1:0-108 GCF_002260705.1 Seriola dumerili
CAACCCTGATAAAACATAATACTCCAACCCTAAACTCTAGACTTGGCCTTTACCAGATCCTGGCCCTAGCCCTAACCCTAACCCTAACATTAATCCGAAAACCCAACC
>NW_019188820.1:0-175 GCF_002260705.1 Seriola dumerili
ATTCTCTTTGTGTTTTGTCTGTTTGAATGTGTTTTCTAAGGTTGCAGTGCATTGGGGTGAGACAACACCACAACTTTTGTATTTGTTGGAGTCAGTCAGATTCAATAATTTGCCAACACAAGACATTTCAGACCGTTCAATAGGCATTTTATAAATTCATCAGTCTGTATATTGA
>NW_019188821.1:0-127 GCF_002260705.1 Seriola dumerili
GGCATAAAAAGCCATAAAAACATCATAGTATAGTAAGGTGTAAAAACATCATAGTATAGTAAGGTATAAAAACTACATATTATAGTAGGGCATAAAAGTCATAAAAAAAGTCATAGTATAGTAAGGC
>NW_019188822.1:0-110 GCF_002260705.1 Seriola dumerili
GGAGTCGGCCTCTTCCCTTGCCTCCCCCTCCCCCTTGAATTGTCGCGACAAGGCATCTGGCTTGATGTTGCGGGATCCAGGTCGATAGGAGAGGGAGAAGTTGAATCGTG
>NW_019188823.1:0-104 GCF_002260705.1 Seriola dumerili
AATAGTTCAGGGAACTATGAAACAGTAAACTGGGTTTACCAATAAAAATAAAAATAAAAATAAATAAATAAATAAAAATTTAAAATTAAAAAGGAAAAAAAAGA
>NW_019188824.1:0-151 GCF_002260705.1 Seriola dumerili
GCATCATCCCTTTATTCCCACTGCAGAAAACAAGATAAACGTGATCAGTTTTATAGAACCACTTTGGGAGTGCGCCACCACTTTGATACCCTGTTTCTGTCATGACATTAGGCTCTGAGATGATTTTTTTCTCACCTGAAATGAGATGAGA
>NW_019188825.1:0-127 GCF_002260705.1 Seriola dumerili
AGGCACAAAAAATCATAGTATAGTAAGCCATAAAAACGCTCAAAAACGACATAGTATAATAAGGAATAAAAAGTCAAAAAAATGACATGGCATAAAAAGTCATAAAAACGTCATAGGATATTAAGGC
>NW_019188826.1:0-789 GCF_002260705.1 Seriola dumerili
TCTGAGGAGCATTTCAGTGGATTCTGAGTGGCTTTCTTTATCATTGAGATGTGTGAGTGTGAAAAGAAGCAGCTTCAAGCTCTGGATTTCCATCTTTAAAATGAACACAGAGGCTCTTCCAACCACATCCTGTAGCGATGATGTGAGGGTACCGAGGAATTCTGTAAGGAAGAGATCCTCAGTGGAAAGGTCTCCCTCAGCCCATTGATTGGCTATTAGAGCTGCATCAGAATCACAGCTGCCATGGCCAGTGAAGAAGTGCATCAGGGTCAGGTACAGAGCTTGAGTCAGCAGGAAGCTCTCAGAAACACTGCATGCTGATTGGCTGATGGACTCCACATGATCGGAGACGCTGTGCAGGGAAAGTCCCTGAGACATCTCCAGAGACAGGGCACACAGCTCTGTGATGAACACCTGTGTGTGCTGCAGAGTGCCGAGGGATGGAGGAGCACCGATCCATTCTTCAAACAGGAGTTTGTCCAGGGCTGACAGGATGTTCCCCAGCTGATCAGCAGTCAGCTGAGTGAGACTCAGGTTTGGGATGTTGCATCTTGATGAGAGCGTTTCTAGAAGCTCATCACTGTCTGAGTCATAGTTTGCCTCAAACTCATCCAGATGGCTTATTAGAACTCTTCGCTTGGACTCATGTTCCTCTGAAATGTCTCTGCTCAGTTGATCCTCCTGCTGCTCTTCAGCTTGATGTTGTGATTCTTCAAGTCTTTGATTCAGTTCTTCTCTTCTCTTCTTCTCTTCAGCCTCTTTGGCCCTTTGCTGTTCTTCTTTCATCTT
>NW_019188827.1:0-133 GCF_002260705.1 Seriola dumerili
GGGAGTTTTGGGGGGTGGGGGTGGGGGATTGGGGGAGATGTATTTCAGTCTCTGCACAATGTTGTTGACTCTTGGTCTGAAGGTCACTGCAGCTGCAGCCTCCTCCCCCCTCTCCTCCCCTCTCCTCCCCTCT
>NW_019188828.1:0-102 GCF_002260705.1 Seriola dumerili
TATTGATTATTATATTGACTAATCGGCCGATTGTTCAACGTCTGGAATGATCGGGGAGAATGGGGAACAGGAAGTTGCTCTGCTTTTATTTCCTCCACTGTC
>NW_019188829.1:0-159 GCF_002260705.1 Seriola dumerili
TTTCATTTGTCATGGTTGTGTGAAGAGTCTGGTCCAGATAAAAAAACACCTGGATTAGATTCTTCTCCCAGGTTTAAACAGCAGGAAACAGAAATAGGAGCATGTTAAAAATGCTCTGGACACCTAGAAATCAAATGACTAGAATAAAATACAATTAAG
>NW_019188830.1:0-141 GCF_002260705.1 Seriola dumerili
CCACCAAGACAGACAGTGCACTGATCAGGTAGAAGTGTTAGAGAAAGAAAGAGAGAGGGTGGGACAGTGCTGAACAAATGACTTATACAAACCAACTGCGTTTTATGCCAACTAACATAAAGACTTGATGCCAATGTATTG
>NW_019188831.1:0-100 GCF_002260705.1 Seriola dumerili
TCTTTTTGCTGCTGTTCCTGGTTTGGTGCCATTACACTTGCTGGAACCAACAAATGCTGTCTGTTCCCCCATGGTTGCCACATCATATGCATTGATTGGG
>NW_019188832.1:0-114 GCF_002260705.1 Seriola dumerili
CTTCAGAGACGGGTCAGACTGGACTGATATAAAGCCAGGGACTGGTCCCTCTGCTGCAATGTGATTCCACTGATGGACATTTATGGATACTAACACACACACACACACACACAC
>NW_019188833.1:0-119 GCF_002260705.1 Seriola dumerili
CTTTGGAGTTATTTGTGAACATCAATTTACAAGCTTAAAATCCTTTTGAGCCTAATTTGAGCCCTTAGAAGCGACAGTGTGACACTGATCTCCCTTAATGAAAAGGAGGTCTTGTGGAT
>NW_019188834.1:0-107 GCF_002260705.1 Seriola dumerili
CACTCATTTTATCTCAAATTTGATTATGCCTCAACAGGGATTTGAACCCTGTCCCTTGTGGAATTTAAAATAAAAAAAATGAAGCAAAAAGCTGCCTTCCTATTGGC
>NW_019188835.1:0-126 GCF_002260705.1 Seriola dumerili
AAGTTTGAAGTGGGTGGGGACAGTCTGCAAGGAAGAAGACATCACATGACCTTTTTCTGGCACTATGACTATCACTGAATATTGACATTTGCATGTGTTCAGGCCGGGACTCTTATCAAACATATA
>NW_019188836.1:0-226 GCF_002260705.1 Seriola dumerili
CATGATCATTTAACCTCTGTGAACTGTGAAGAGCCTTATTCAACAGTTAGTTCTGACCAAGTAATCTGATTGGTGGAGAGTCATTCCATGAGGCTGATGTAAAGTATAACAGCACTGGAAGGAGCCTTCAAAATGGGACAGTCTAGTCGCATCACTGTGACTCAAACGGGTCTCATGTGCAGCGTCTGAAGGATGAACCGTTAAAACCTCAAGTTTTTTTGAAAAA
>NW_019188837.1:0-136 GCF_002260705.1 Seriola dumerili
TATAGTAAAACAAGTGAAAGTTGCACTTGTTTTACTATATGAACAGAACATGATTTGTTTGTATGTTGCTTTGACAGATAAAGAAATGCTGAAACATTTTGTTTCTTCAGGAATAGAGTGCATACACTTCACTCAT
>NW_019188838.1:0-139 GCF_002260705.1 Seriola dumerili
TTCATTTTTCCTTGTGTTAAAAGTGAGCAAAACTTTAAACGTACAGTAGGTTGAAGTGAAAGAAGGAGACTCGATGGATGTTTTGTTTCTGACTGTTTGTGTTTCTTGAGCCATCACTTTTTTAACTTGAGTACAAAGT
>NW_019188839.1:0-132 GCF_002260705.1 Seriola dumerili
CAGTTTTGTTTTTTAGGCTGTGACTGAGTTGCGTTGCTCGGATGAGTCTTACTGGAACAGCTTATATGCAAATCATAATTGATGGCAGCTCTATGTCTCACAAACAATTGCTGCTTGCAAATTGGAGATAAA
>NW_019188840.1:0-1897 GCF_002260705.1 Seriola dumerili
TTTTTTTTTCAGTCCTGGTGATGATACAATGACTGAATTTCAATTTCTGTGCCAAAGCAGTATTTTTTCATCATCTTATTTTATAAATATCAAAGTTTTTTTTTTGTTGTTAAATGTGTAAACACGAGCTGAAAGAAAGAATCAGTCAGAAAGATGGTGATTCAGATTTCAGATCTCGACAGTTTTTGATAGTTGGAACACGTTTAGCTCGAATTTGATCCAGTTCAACTTTATATTGAGGATTAAATACAGTTCACAGCCTCATTTGGATTCAGTTTGTTGTTTGGGGAAAGACACAAACAAGACCGTGACCTCGCCCGACCTCCTCTTTCTTCGGTCTTTCCTCTCCTCTACATTCATGTCTTTATTTCCTCCTGTTTCCCACCATCCCTTGTCTCTTTTCTTTCCTGTGCGTTATCCCTCCATCTCCGTCCAAATCAGCCTCAGCTGGGCAGACGTCCCTCGCTGCCCCACTGCTCGTCTGGAGAAGGAAAAAAAATAAATAAAGAAGAAGCAGATTTCCAGTCATGGCAGCGGGGGTATTTGATGACCAGATTAGTGGGTATTAGGCTCAACAGCATTCACTCAGGCATACACAGGGGCCACTGGTTTGAATCCTCCAGAGTCGCCCCTCTTTTTCTCTCCGCTGGCCCTCGGCTGAATGCAGGCCAGGGTTACGTGGGGAAACAACCAGCCGGGTCCTCGGCGGAGGTCAGCTGAGG
The DNA here is from genome assembly GCF_002260705.1 of Seriola dumerili. Classification (NCBI taxonomy): domain Eukaryota; kingdom Metazoa; phylum Chordata; class Actinopteri; order Carangiformes; family Carangidae; genus Seriola; species Seriola dumerili. Next base: position 723 of record NW_019188840.1, read on the forward strand.
AGGCCCGTCCATCCTGCGCCGCCTCCTCGGGCCGGCCCGGTGAATTATGCTGTCAGAGGGGAGATTTGTTTTGTAACAGTAGGAAAGGGGGCAACTACAGAAAGACGGGAGGATGTTAGGGAGCGGTATGATTCGAGGAAGAGTGGCTGGAAGGGTCGGGTTGAGTGGTGGGAGGTGGAAAGGGTAGATCAGATGGAGTCGGAGGTGACTGCACGAGTTTAGCGACAGAGAAAAAAGAAGGCCGCTGAATAGAGGGTAGGTGGTTTTTCAGGGAGAAAATGAATGATCATTGTAATGCGTCGTGAGGTGACGCCTATTATCACGCAACTGCGATTGCCTGTCCTCCAACAAATGTGTCTGTAACCCGGGTCAATCGGCACCGCGGAGCGAGGAGAGGACGCTGTCACACTGGTGAAGCTGGATTGCAGAAGTGTGGAGCGCAGAAGTGTGTAATAAAGGGAAGGAGAAAACCGTGGCGTGGGAAGGAAATCGTTGTCATCACCCACGAAACACACAACACACACACAGTTCTTACCTCGCGACACATCGCAGCGTTTTGGAGCCTCAGGCTAGAGAGGAACGACGGGTGGGGCGGAAAGCAGGTTAAGCAGCCCCACTCTCGTGCTTCATTGAGTTTTTACCTTACACAATCTACTCCATGAACCTCGTTACCACGCTCCTGCCAACCCCACTACCAACCCCAACCCCCACCCCCACACACACACACCCCACGCTCCCGATCTCACTTGCTGTTTTCTCCATCTCTGTGTCAATCAGAAGGCCTGCCGGGTAGGCCGCTCACAGCACTGCTAATCGAAAAAAATAAATAAAACACGCAGCCAATACGACAAATTTAATAATCTTATTCCTTTGGTCTTTTTCTTTTTATTTAATATCTGATGACATAAAAACATGCATTTTCTTTTTTGTTTTTATAATAAAAGCCAAAGTTGTCAGTTTTAATATTTTCTAACACAAGCAGCCATGTGAGAACTTCAAAACAGTCTGAAAGTAACAAAACTATGATTTAAATGGGGAATTATCTGATTTAAAGAGGAAGTCAACAAGATTATAAATCTGACTTGACAGTTTCCAACTTTCTGTGTGAGATATGATCAAGTAGGTTCACATCAGGTTTACATCAAGTGTTTTTCTCCCAGGAAACTCTTTTTTTT
>NW_019188841.1:0-162 GCF_002260705.1 Seriola dumerili
GTAAGGTATAAAAATGTCATAAAAACACCATAGTATAGTAAAGCATGAAAACGTCATAGTATAAAAACGTCAAGGTATAGGAAGGTATAAAAATGTCATAGTATGTAAGGCATAAAAAGGTCGTAGTATAGTAAGGTATAAAAACGTCATAGTATAGTGAGG
>NW_019188842.1:0-117 GCF_002260705.1 Seriola dumerili
ATACCTTTTTCACAATTATAAAGATATATATATATATATATATATATGGGCCGATATAATCAATATCATCATATCATATTTTACTCCCCAAAATCGATATCAGCCCCAAAAATCCGA
>NW_019188843.1:0-249 GCF_002260705.1 Seriola dumerili
CATAGTATAGTAAGGCACAAAAATGTCAAAAAAGGTCATCGTATAGTAAGACATAAAAATATCAAAAAACATCATAGCATAGTATGGCACAGAAATGTCTAAAAATGTCATAGTATAATGAGGCATTAAATTGCCATAGTATAGTAAAACATAAAAATGTCAGATTATAGTAAAGCACAAAAATGTCAAAAAATGTCATAGTATAATAAAGCATTAAATTGCCAAAGTATAGTAAAACATAAAAATGTC
>NW_019188844.1:0-461 GCF_002260705.1 Seriola dumerili
CCCCCCCGAGGCATGATGGGTTGATGGGTAGGAGCGAACTGACACGACGCCGTGTTTGCTTTCTCCCATTCATAAGCAGATTAGTGAGATGTTGTTGTGGGTTTGTGCGGCAGGGTTTCGCCCAGAGTCTGCTGAAGAGGATGTCTCAGCGCAGCACCATCCCCGGCTGTGGGGTCACATTCGAAATCGTCTCCAACATCCCAGGGGTAAGAACCAGACCACAAAGTCCACATTACATTTGTTTGTTTTTTTATTGGACAAATTAATGAAGTCAGTAACTGTACGTAAAATAGACACTTGGATGCAAAACAGGACACACTACAACTCGGCTGATTGGTTAACAAATTGTCTTGTCATGTAAAGTTGTTATTCTCATGTCAGAATGTCATGAGAATAAAATGGTTGCCTAGAAAATGAATCTATAAATCATCAGTTTTCCCTACATTAAGAATATACAGCAA
>NW_019188845.1:0-124 GCF_002260705.1 Seriola dumerili
GGCAAGGGCCTTAAATGGGAATGCACTGTTCACTATCACTCACGTCACAGAACCCATATTCATTACCATAGATAACCACAGTGAGCTGATCTGAACTTTTACCTGTTTATCTCACCTGCACGCA
>NW_019188846.1:0-117 GCF_002260705.1 Seriola dumerili
ATTTCAAATTAAAAGCCCTCTAGCGTTTCATTGGACAGAAACATTTTAGTTCTTAACAGGGCATTTATTGCTGTACTAACGTGCTGCAGTAAGTATGATGAGTAATGTCTGATTTCC
>NW_019188847.1:0-110 GCF_002260705.1 Seriola dumerili
ATCATGAGGTCCATGAAGTTTTTCAAGGTTAAAGGTCAGTTAGAAAAGATCAGGAAAACAATGAGCTGCTGTTAGATCTGAACAAACAAAGAGAAAATAAAAAAGAGTTT
>NW_019188848.1:0-13410 GCF_002260705.1 Seriola dumerili
TTTTTTTTTTTTTTTAATTTTAAGCAACAGATTGTATTGAAGAATAGAAAGCGAAAGTAAAACAACAACGTGACCTTATTTTGTCGGTGCGTCCATTGACTTTACATGTCAGAGATAGTTTTTGATTCACAAAGCAACAAGTGAAACATTTTGGATGTAAAAAGTAAGTAGCTGTTTATTATCCTGTGTGTTACCTTGTGATGTCAGATAAGCTGACTGCTCTGTGTGTCTGTCGTTGTGTGTTGTTAGTTTGTGTCATGCTTTTCACTGTGTAAGTACAGAGACGACATTTTGTCTCCTGAGAACGGAAGTGCGGAGCAACATCAAAAATTTCTACCATTAAAACAAACAAACAAACAAACATACATAAACACGTTCATTTCATTTTGTAGTGAATGTTTTATTCGGTGGTTAATGGTGTTAATTATTAGTTGTATTGTGGTCTGTTGTGGCTGGGGCCTACACCTGGCCTACACACTTCTCAAGGGCAAATATGTTTAGACATTAAAACGCATTTGCGCCGCGGTGCATTTTGCTTTTATTATGGATAAAACTTGAGACATATTTATAAACGTAAATGATGAATAAGTCAATTATGTTTGGTGATAATTCTGGTTTGGTAGTTCTCAAAACCTTTTGTGGACCAAGGCCCAACAAATATCCAGATCCCTTACCGCCCCTCTCCAATAAAATGTGGGCAAATTGCTATCCCCTATTATTAATGTTGATCACTGATTATTATTCTGTGTATAATTATGAGTACTATTATGTTTATCATTCTTATTAGTATCTAGATTATACTGTGTATTTTATTGAGTTTTACAATTTATGTTTTCCCACCCTAACCTCCCCACAGTTACTCTCCAGCCATCGCTAAATTAAGGACTGAGAGTGAGAGTAAAAAACAACTGCCTTTATGCTGAAATTTGTCCTTTACAAACCTCTTTAAATCTTTTTTAGACTTCCACTGCTTTGTAGGTGAAATGCCTGAGCGGAAGAAGAAGCGTCCTCCCCTCACAGGGCCTCACAGCTCTTCCCCTGTGACATCTGACAAGTCATCTGATCAGAAGATCAGTTCCTGTATCGAGCCGTCAGTCAGGTAATTTAGCCCATCATAAATTAGCAGGTTGTGACGTCTTCAACAAATAGCACAAACAAAAAAACACCCAGTAAAGAACTCTGCACACTGCAAGAAGCTGAGTATTTTTATAACAAAAATACAGTTTATATTTTGGCAAATTAGTGAAATTCTAAATGTTTTGCAGTGTGTTCAGTGGATTTAATTAAAATGAGTAAATAAAACAATCTCTCCTCTTAGTTCACAGATGAGAGTGGGTGGGTCCACGACTCCCAGCATTCTCTCCATGAAGAGTGACAAATCCATGCTGATGCCAATGAACTTTGGCAACAAGAACCCAGAACGGTAATTCTCTGTAATTAAAGTATCTCGAAGTGGTTTGACAGAACTGGACACAGGTTACGCTGCCAGCAACAGAGTCATACAGTCAAATAAACAAGTCAAGATTATGGTTAGGTGAAACTGAATCCACAGTTCTGTCATTATGAAAAGTGATTGTATTTGTTGTGTACCTGAGGAGTAAATGACCCCGCTCTGAAGAAATGATGAGTAAATAAAACAATCTCTCCTCTTAGTTCACAGATGAGAGCGGATGGATCCACGAGTCCCAGCATTCTTTCCATGAAGAGTGACGAATCCATGGGCATGCCAATGAACTTTGGCAACAAGACCCCTGAACGGTAATTCTCTGTAATTAAAGTATCTCGAAGTGGTTTGACAGAACTGGACACAGGTTACGCTGCCAGCCACAGAGTCATACAGTCAAATAAACAAGTCAAGAGTTTACATTAAGATTTACAGTTCACAGTTGAGACACACACACAAAAACAAACTCATACCCACAGACATTAATTTTTTTAAATTGAATTTTAGCAGCTTTTCCTACAGGTCTTAAAGTTGTTTTGTTTTTTACAACAGTTTAAAATCTAAAACTAAATTTAAATTACATGTTTGTCTGCTTTAAATTACATATGTTTGAGACAAAAACTCCACCAAAAGGGAGAAATTTATTTTTTATATTTTTTATTTTCATGATGGTGCCCCCTGGTGTTGCATTAATCCTCTGAATTATTGCATTTGAATTTAAAATTGATTTAGTATTCAGTCTGAACACAGCTTTAGACCTACACTGCTCAAAGACAATTAATCGGAAATTGGCGTCCGAGGAAACTACCACAGAGAAAATGTTATCAGAACAAAAGTGTTTCAGGTGAAGTGGCTACATTAACTAATAATGTGCCTTTTGTTGTTGTGTTTCAGCTCAGACTGGGACCAGTCTGATTCACCAGCAGCCGAACCCTGCCAGAAGAAACCCAGACAAGATCCTGAATATCAGAGAGATGACACTGGTAAGTTTAAATACGAACTGAAGAAATATTTGTACTATTACCAATACTATACCACAAGTAAAGCTAATAATAGAGTAATACTTCATAATCAGAGTGTGGCATCACATATTAGTCTTTAAAATAGTGATAGGTTCTCTTGCCATTAAAAGGAAATAGCAGGCAAACAACCAGATAAACCAATAAAAGCCAGACGAGTCTCTGATTATGCACTGTAACTTTGTGGAAGTGTCAGGTGCCAAATTACCTTCCACCTTTAAAAAAAAAACCCCTCAAAGTCAAGATTTTGTGTTTGCTTGTGGTTTTGCATGACTGAGCTAAAATCATTTCGTATTAATCACACAGGTATTATTGGAATTTGCAATCATGTATTTTCTTGTTACAGGGTACACACGTCTTTTGAAAGCAAAGAAGAAACTTAAAGAAGCAATGAAAAAGAAATGTACTTCAATATCTGAAGGTAATGGTGACCAACAGAGTTCGCTGAACAAAATCTACACAGAACTCTACATCACCACTGGGGAAAGTGAAGGGCCACAAGCAGAGCATGAGTTCGGACACCTCGAACGTAAAAAAACACAAGCATCTCCTGAAGGTACAGTCAGCCTCAGCAACATCTTCAAACCTTTGCCTGGCCAAGAGAAACGCCACAGAACAGTACTAACGAAGGGAAGTGCAGGCATTGGAAAATCATTTTCTGTGCAGAAATTGATTCTTGACTGGGCTGAGGAGGAAGAAAACCAGGATATTGATTTTGTTTTCTATCTTACTTTCAAAGAGATGAATTTGAGCACAGATACAAAAAGCTTGGACAAGCTGCTGATTGAATTCCACCCTGCACTCCACAGTTTGAACGGTTCAACTGATTACATCAATACCAAGGTTTTAGTGATCCTGGACGGCCTGGATGAAAGCAGACTTCAACTGGACTTAGAGAACAGTAAGACTGTAACGTCTGTCAGTGAAGTTACATCTCTGAGTAACCTCCTATCAAACCTGATCCAGGGTAACCTTCTTCCTAATGCAAAACTCTGGATAACTTCCCGTACAGCAGCAGCCAATCAGATCCCTGCAAAGTATGTCGACATGGTGACAGAGATAAGAGGTTTCAATGAGTCACAAAAAGAGGAGTACTTCAGGAAGAGATTTAGTGATGACTTGACTCTAGCTGACAGAATCATTTCACATATCCAGTCTTCAGCGAGTCTCGACATCATGTGCCAGATCCCGATCTTCTGCTGGATTTCTTCTGTGTTATTCCAGGATGTTTTCAGTGGAGATGGCAAAGCTGAAACTCCTCAAACTCTGACAGAGATGATGGCACATTTCCTGTTTGTTCAGACAAAACGTAGAAGCAGAAAATATGACCAGAAGACAGAGAAAAACAAAGAGAGATTTATGAAGACACACAGAGAATTTCTCCTGAAACTCGGCAAACTGGCATTTGTTCATCTGCAGAAGAACAACCTCATCTTCTATGAGGAAGACCTGGAAAACTGTGGCATCAACATAAAAGAAGCGTCTATCCACTCTGGATTTTGCACCACAGTTCTTAGGGAAGAAGAACTCTTTTCTCAGAGAAAGGTTTTCTTCTTTGTTCATCTGACCATACAGGAGTTCTTTGCAGCTCTCTATGTCTATGACTGTTTCACAAACAAGAATACAACAGAGCTCAGCAACTTCCTTGGTGTGAAAGAGAAAAAATATACTTTACTTGATCTGCTAAAGATGACAGTTGACAAAGTGTTAGAGAAGAAGAACGGGCACCTGGCCTACTTCTTGCGATTCCTCCTTGGCCTCATGGTTGAAACAAACCGGAAAGTCCTTCAGGGTCTGCTGACGTCACCGGACCCAAGCCAAGATACCGAAAAGAAAATCTTGACTTACCTCAAATCCATCCGAAGAAAGACCCTCTCTCCAGACCGTTGCATCAGCCTCTTCCAGGCCATGGTTGAGATGAGAGACCAGAAAGTCAAAGATGAGATTCAGGAATATCTGATGTTGAAAGATCGTTCAAAAACTGAGCTGACTCCCCTGTACTGCTCTGCACTGGCCTACATGCTGCAGGTATCGAAGAATGATCTGGATGTTTTGGACTTGAAGAGTTACAACACATCAGATGAGGGTAGAAGGAGGCTGATACCAGCAGTGAAGAGCAGCAGAAAGGCAATGTAAGTTGACATGATTTAGTTTTAGTATTTCTTTAACTCGTGAGAACTGTATGTTGATGTTCTTCTCAGGATGCAAACAATTTCCATGTTCCACCAGTGAGACTGTCAGGGCAGCCTGCGAGTTCCCATTGGGGACAGTTCCTACCTTTCCCTAAATGGTCTTTTATACTTGATACATATTTTATGTACATCATTAAACAGTTGTACCTCTTTCTTTATCATATAACCTTATTATCCACCCCTAGACTAGCAGACTGCAAAGTGACTACAGAGTGGGCTGAACATCTGGCGTTTGATCTCAAGTTCCCCAACACACCTCTACGAGAGCTGGACCTGAGCAACAATGACCTGAAAGACGAAGGAGTGGAGCTTCTCTGTGATGGACTGTCAAGTCAATCCTGCAAACTGGAGATACTGAGGTATGTATATAACAAGTAATATAAAAGACTCTTGTCTGTTGGAATCCATCTTTCTGACAACTTTTATAATTTTTTACTGATGGTCATAATTTATCTTCACCATGGTTGACCCATTCAGTTAATTCTTTAACTTCAACTTGCCCTTTCTCTCCATAATATTTAGGTTCTCTGTCTGAAATGAATAAAGATCAACCTTCTTTATATTCATTCAGGGTTGCAAGAAACTTCCTGTTGGTGACACTGCTCTTCATAAATACATCCTGAATCTGCATTCTGATTAACCAAACACTGTGTTTTCTCAGGTTGTCAGGTTGCATGGTCACTGAGACAGCCTGTTGTTTTCTGGCCTCAGCTTTGAAATCCAACCCCTCCCATCTGAGAGAACTGGATCTCAGCTACAACCATCCAGGAGACTCTGGAGTGAAGCTTCTCCTTGAGCTGAAGGATGATCCACAATACAAGCTCAGCATACTCAAGTAATTATAATCTCAGCCATGTTTTAAACTGTTAACCAGACATATATTTGTCAAACCAACCAGTTATTCTTCATCCTGTAAGTCTTTTCTCTTTTTAAACCAAATCAAACCCTTTCAAAACACTTCTGATACACCTGAAACCTTACCTTTGTGCCAAATGTCCAAGTTGGTCTTCAATTATGGAATGGGCTCATTGTTGCCCCTAGTGTCCATTGGGGAAAAGACACCAAGTCACTACAGTTCAATTTCCTGTTTTACAAAGGAAAACACCAAGGATGAAGATTAACTGGTAGGTTTGGTAAATGGATGTCTGGTTAACTGCCCCACCTCTGTTAAAGATCATTTCACAGCTCCCTGAGCTTTTCTATGGGAGCTTCCAGGACTGTGTCCCACACAGTGAATGAGACAGTCCTGAACGGGGCTCTAGTAACATTATTGTAGTCTACTAGAGTTTTGACTTTTCTACTGAACTGAGAAAAAGGTGCTTTAGGATTACTGCTACAATCCATTATATTAAAACGAGTTTACTGTCAGTTTTACACCAGAGCTACTGTGCAAGGACCTTAAAGACAACAGCAACAATAAAAACACCTTCTTACAGAGATATAGTAAATATATTCTAGTTACTTCTAATGTTTAGATTCAAGTTAAGATAGTCAAGGGTGCCCTATCATTGAACTGAACTTTAGTAAAATGTAGTCATGTACAATAGCACCACAGGTTGGCTGACAGTAACAATAGATGCATATACTCTAGATTTACTGTGGACAGATCTGATACTCTGCTAGCAAAGGTTTTGAGAGCAACAGTGTTGGTTACATGGTTGTTCTTTGTCAGAAGATTTAACCTTCATTTTTCTCTGCAGTGTTGAACATGGTGGAAAACACCGGATGATACCAGGATTCAAGAAATGTAAGTAAGCAACGCATGCAGCTGGAGGTCTATTCAGGTTTTCAGAGAACAGCAGTTCTAGATATCTTATATTTCAACAAACTTTACCCTGTAATAGACTAATAACAAACTAACTAATACAACTAGCTACAACTAACTAAGACAGGACAGTTATACTAACCGTTTGGGTTGTGGATGGCTTTCATTGTGAAATCAAACATTTCTGTCACTGAGGCATCCACACATTTTTTATGGAACGAATATTGACTATTCTTCTTTCAGGGAAGGCACTCTGAACAACAAACACAACTTTATCCGACACATTTCTTTGTCACTTGCTGACTGGAGTGCTGTGCAGCAGCATTGTGCTTAGTGCTGCCAGTAGTGACCACAAGCTATATTGTTAAAGTCTATGCTGCTGAAATGATTTGTTTCCTTACCTCCAGATGCCTGTGAGCTCACTTTGGATCCCAACACAGCCCACAAGAACCTCCGTCTCTCTGACGGGAACAGAGAGGTGACCTGGGTGGAAGAGGAGCAGTCGTATCCAGATCATCCAGAGAGGTTTGATCAGTGGCCACAAGTGCTGTGTGAGCAGGGTTTAAATGAACGCTGCTACTGGGAGTTCGATGTGTTGAAGCCCTTCAACATTGGGGTGACATACAGAAGCAATGAGAGGAAAGGGGATGTGAATGATTGCAAGCTGGGACGCAACGACAAGTCTTGGAGTCTTAATTGCTGTAATGCTGATTGTTTTGTTCTGCACAACAACGACCCTATCACTGTATCTTCCCTCCGCTCACGCTCTAGTCGGGTGGGGGTGTATCTGGATTGGCCAGCTGGCACTCTGTCCTTCTACAGAGTTTCCTCCGATAGTCGGATTCGCCTCCATACATTCAAAACAACATTTGATGAGCCCCTCTATCCTGCTGTTGAACTTCGCACTCATTCCTCTGCATTACTTTGTCAGCTACCATAAACAAACTTTCACTGCACCACATGAGTGACCTTACGTGTAGATTTGCATAAGGTCGTGAAATGTCCTATACAAGCAAGGGGCTACTTACTTGTTATTCCCAATATTCTAAGCAATCTAGACTTCACATTTTAGAAACCATGCAGGGTTAACTGCTCCTATCTTTTAGTACCAAAAGACAAGTATAAAGACTGAGATAGTACTATTTGGGAGCAAAGACAGAAGGTTGCAACTTAGTGCTTACCTGGAGTCTAGAGCATTAAAACCCATGTTAAAAATCTGGGATGGAGATCTTAGTTTCAGTGACCACATCAAAGCTATAACTAAATTTGCATTTTGGCATCTCAAAAACATAGCTAGTGTCGGAGACTTTGTGTCCAACCAAGACTTAGGTCTGGGCTATAAATATAAATGTAAATATATTTCTTACCTGTTCAATCTAAACCTTATATGTCTGTAAGATCTAAACAGGGTGAAACGGCTTTCAGCCAGAATGCTGCCTACAGCTGGAACCAGCTCCCAATGGAGATCAAATCAGACTAAACTGTAAATGGCTTCAATACTCCACTGCCTTCATCAAATCTTGTGCTTTAATTAGGTATTACCTATTTTATAATCTGTTTTCATACCATTTTCTTATTATACTTTTTACTTTATTTTTTATCTTTTTTTTTTATTTCCGTGTACCTTATTGAATAGCCTCTGTGTATGATAATGTGCTATACACAAATTTGCCTTGCCTTATCAGTCATATACTCAATTTGTATAGCAAGGAAAATGGAGGGTATTATATCATTTATATACAGTGTCAGTTCTCAAAGTCAAACATGTGGCCTGGCAACTCCAGATGCCATTATTTACCATAAAATGTCTAAACTCATAGATGTATTCGCACTGCGAGAAACTCCTGATATCTGATTTGCTGTGTGTGATTCAAGTTGTAGACTTAAACCTTTAAACATATGTGCATGTATTTGCAACTATCATTATACAGGTTATACAAGTTTTACCAGTTTCACTGTTTTGATCTTTGCTTCATGGTTTTTCTAACTATACTGAAGTAAATAGGTAACAAGTGTTTTTTTATTCTTTCAGTTAAGTTAGTGGCAGTACTTTTTTTTATAATGTTTTACCATCTGCCACACAGAACTTAGTTTTTGCTAAAGTATAGTATGTATCTAACAAACAGGAGCACACCACATAGCTCTGACTGGGTCTTCTCAGTGGGAAAACAAAGAGCTATGTTTCATGTTATCGGCCGTTCAAGCCAGTCAACAATTGATTACGCTCCTCTGCTCTCTCTTAATCACACGTAGAGCTGATCTTTGTAATAACCTCAAGAATTTATAGCTTTATATGTGTTTATGGGGTTATTGCTTCTTCTGCAACATGTACCCCTTGTGTACCCCAAATGTGGTGGGAAAGCTCAGTCTGTCAAGTGGAAAAATGCTTTATAACTGTATTATGTTTTGAAATATGCTTGTAGTGGTTGTCCATTCTGAAACTGTTTTGCTACAGGAGTGATGGAGGTAACTCACTTTAAATCACTTTTATTCCCCTGAACATTCATCCAGGGAGAATCATTGAGCTCCAAAGTTTGTCTGGCTTCTTTGAGGCTAATTCTTACTGGAGTGGGTGAAAGATGTTTGTGTATAAGCTTTTTTATATCTAAAAATATTAAAACATCAGCAAATAAAAGACATCTGAACAGTGTGGTGATTTATTATATGCTGCGGATATAAGTGACGTTTTAAGATTTAAGTTCTGAAGTTCCAATAATGCAACCAAAAGTACATTTCATAAATGTCCACTTAACACATCCTCAGTTGGTAACACTGACTTTCTGTTCAATTTTTTTTTTTTTTTTTTAATTTTAAGCAACAGATTGTAAACTCAGATCTAATCTGATGGTTTTTCAGTGTGTACAGTACACAGGAGCCACTGCACTGACTGTTATGAACATTTTCCTCCACTAGGTGTCACTAATGATCCATTAAATGCAACAGGGTCAAAGGTGAGGCTGCACTCACCGCCAGTGCTCTGCTCTCTGATTCAGGGGGAACAGTGGACTAATCCTACTACAAAATAATTCTCCTCTATCACAAACTTGAAGTTCGACCTATTGCTGAGTCAAACTCATTTATCCTGTTTATTTTGTTGCAGTTCTGTGGTGTAATTGTTACCAGCATTTTGTTCATGAATTCTTGGTATGTGATTTAATGAATAGAAAGCGAAAGTAAAACAACAACGTGGCCTTATTTTAACGGTGCGTCCATTGACTTTACATGTCAGAGATAGTTTCTGATTCAAAAAGCAACAAGTGAAACATTTTGGATGTAAAAAGTAAGTAGCCGTTTATTATCCTGTGTGTTACCTTGTGATGTCATATAAGCTGACTGCTCTGTGTGTGTCTGTCGTTGTGTGTTGTTAGTTCGTGTCATGCTTTTCACTGTAAAAGTACAGAGACGATATTTTGTCTCCTGAGAACGGAAGTGCGGAGCAACGTCAAAAACTTCTACCATTAAAACAAACAAACATAAACACATTCGGTGGTTAATGGTGTTAATTATTAGTTGTTGTATTGTGGTCTGTTGTGGCTGGGGCCTACACCTGACCTACACACTTCTCAAATATGTTTAGACATTAAAACGCATTTGCCCCGCAGTGCATTTTGCTTTTATTATGGATAAAACTTGAGACATATTTATAAACGTAAACGATGATTAAGTCAGTTCTGTTTGGTGACAATTCTGGTTTGGTGGTTCTCAAAACCTTTTGTGAACCAAGGCCCAACAAATATCCAGATCCCTTACCGCCCCTCTCCAATAAAATGTGGGCAAATTGCTATCCCCTATTATTAATGTTGATCATTTATAAACGTAAACGATGATTAAGTCAGTTCTGTTTGGTGACAATTCTGGTTTGGTGGTTCTCAAAACCTTTTGTGAACCAAGGCCCAACAAATATCCAGATCCCTTACCGCCCCTCTCCAATAAAATGTGGGCAAATTGCTATCCCCTATTATTAATGTTGATCATTGATTATTATTCTGTGTATAATCATGAGTACTATTATGTTTATCATTCTTATTAGCATCTATACTGTGTATTTTATGCCAAATTTGATTGAACTGGACAGTTCAGACATTACTTTACACCTGATTATTTATTAAGTTCAGTTTTACAATTTATGTTTTCCCACCCTAACCTCCCCACAGTTACTCTCCAGCCATCGCTAGATTAAGGACTGAGAGTGAGAGTAAAAAACAACTGCCTTTATGCTAAAATTTGTCCTTTACAAACCTCTTTAAATCTATTTTAGACTCCCACTGCTTTGTAGGTGAAATGCCTGAGCGGAAGAAGAAGCGTCTTCCCCTCACAGGGCCTCACAGCTCTTCCCCTGTGACATCTGACAGGTCATCCTATCAGAAGATCAGTTCCTGTATCGAGCCGTCAGTCAGGTAATTTAGCCCATCATAAATGAGCAGGTTGTGACGTCTTCAACAAATAGCACAAACAAAAAAACATCCAGTAAAGAACTCTATATTTTGGCAAATTTGTGAAATCCTTCACTTTTTGCAGTGTTTCCAGTGGATTAAATTAAAATGAGTAAATAAAACAATCTCTCCTCTTAGTTCACAGATGAGAGCGGATGGATCCACGAGTCCCAGCATTCTCTCCATGAAGAGTGATGGATCCATGGGCATGCCAATGAACTTTGGCAACAAGAACCCTGAACGGTAATTCTCTGTAATTAAAGTATCTCGAAGTGGTTTGACAGAACTGGACACAGGTTACGCTGCCAGCAACAGAGTCATACAGTCAAATAAACAAGTCAAGATTTTACATTAAAATTTACAGTTCACAGTTGAGACACACACACAAAAACAAACTCATACCCACAGACATTAATTTTTTTTAAATTGAATTTTAGCAGCTTTTCCCACAGGTCTTAAAGTTTTTTTTTTTTTTTTTTTTTTTTTTTTTTTTTTACAACAGTTTAAAATCTAATCTAATCTTTAAATTGCATTATTGTCTGCTTTAAATTACACATCTGCTTTGAGACAAAAACTCCACCAAAAGGGAGAAATTTATGTTTTATATTTTTTATTTTCATGATGGTGCCCCCTGGTCTTGCATTAATCCTCTTTGTATTATTGCATTTGAATTTAAAATTGATTTAGTATTCAGTCTGAACACAGCTTTAGACCTACACTGCTCAAAGACAATTAATCGGAAATTGGCGTCCGAGGAAACTACCACAGAGAAAATGTTATCAGAACAAAAGTGTTTCAGGTGAAGTGGCTACATTAACTAATAATGTGCCTTTTGTTGTTGTGTTTCAGCTCAGACTGGGACCAGTCTGATTCACCAGCAGCCGAACCCTGCCAGAAGAAACCCAGACAAGATCCTGAATATCAGAGAGATGACACTGGTAGGTTTAAATACTAACTGAAGAAATATCTGTACTATTACCAATACTATACCACAAGTAAAGCTAGTAATAGAGTAATACTTCATAATCAGAGTGTGGCATCACATATGAGTCTTTAAAATAGTGATAGGTTCTCTTGCCATTAAAAGGAAATAGCAAGCAAACAACCAGATGAACCAATAAAAGCCTGAGCTAAAATCATTTCGTATTAATCACACAGGTATTATTGGAATTTGCAATCATGTATTTTCTTGTTACAGGGTACACACGTCTTTTGAAAGCAAAGAAGAAACTTAAAGAAGCAATGAAAAAGAAATGTACTTCAATATCTGAAGGTAATGGTGACCAACAGAGTTCGCTGAACAAAATCTACACAGAACTCTACATCACCACTGGGGAAAGTGAAGGGCCACAAGCAGAGCATGAGTTCAGACACCTCGAACGTAAAAAAACACAAGCATCTCCTGAAGGTACAGTCAGCCTCAGCAACATCTTCAAACCTTTGCCTGGCCAAGAGAAACGCCACAGAACAGTACTAACGAAGGGAAGTGCAGGCATTGGAAAATCATTTTCTGTGCAGAAATTCATTCTTGACTGGGCCGAGGAGAAAGAAAACCAGGATACTCAGTTTGTTTTCTGTCTTCCTTTCAAAGAGATGAATTTGAGCACAGATACAAAAAGCTTGGACAAGCTGCTGACTGAATTCCACCCTGCACTCCACAGTTTGAACGGTTCAACTGATTACATCAATACCAAGGTTTTAGTGATCCTGGACGGCCTGGATGAAAGCAGACTTCAACTGGACTTTGAGAACAATAAGAGGGTAACGTCTGTCACTGAAGTTACGCCTCTTAATAACCTCCTATCAAACCTGATCCAGGGTAACCTTCTTCCTAATGCAAAACTCTGGATAACTTCTCGTACAGCAGCAGCCAATCAGATCCCTGCAAAGTATGTCGACATGGTGACAGAGATAAGAGGTTTCAATGAATCACAAAAAGAGGAGTACTTCAGGAAGAGATTTAGTGATGACTTGACTCTTGCTGACAGAATCATTTCACATATCCAGTCTTCAGTGAGTCTCGACATCATGTGCCAGATCCCGATCTTCTGCTGGATTTCTTCTGTGTTATTCCAGGATGTTTTCAGTGGAGATGGCAAAGCTGAAACTCCTAAAACTCTGACAGAGATGATGGCATATTTTCTGTTTGTTCAGACAAAACGCAGAAGCAGAAAATATGACCAGGAGACTGAGAAAAATGAAAAGAATCTTCTGAAGACACACAGAGAATTTCTCCTGAAACTTGGCAAACTGGCATTTGTTCATCTGCTGAAGAACAACCTCATCTTCTATGAGGAAGACCTGGAAAACTGTGGCATCAACATAAAAGAAGCGTCTATCCACTCTGGATTTTGCACCACAGTTCTTAGGGAAGAAGAACTCTTTTCTCAGAGAAAGGTTTTCTTCTTTGTTCATCTGACCATACAGGAGTTCTTTGCAGCTCTCTATGTCTATGACTGTTTCACAAACAAGAATACAACAGAGCTCAGCAACTTCCTTGGTGTGAAAGAGAAAAAATATACTTTACTTGATCTGCTAAAGATGACAGTTGACAAAG
>NW_019188849.1:0-231 GCF_002260705.1 Seriola dumerili
CAACCAGAGAAGAAGAAAATCTGCTCCTCCTCCAACCTCCCCCTGCTTCAGTTACAGGTGGAGCCGTGACTCATTCCAGGAAAGATCTCACCTGTGTCAAACCCTTTTACCTGCAGGTGTCAAGTGGGGAGTCTTCTTCTTCTTTTTCTTCTGGACTGTTTGAATCAAGTGTAAGTTTGCTTAGTTTGATACGTTCAGTTTGTCTGTAGTGACTTCAATCTTTGTTGTGTT
>NW_019188850.1:0-144 GCF_002260705.1 Seriola dumerili
TTGTCTCTATCAACCCCGTAACAATAATCTGTATAACGGCAGAGAGAGAGAGAGTCAGTAGCCCACACCACTCTCTCATTCTTCGAGTCTCTTTCACAAAGAGAAACGCCTTCTCAAAAGCCAGAGAGGGAGAATGATGTTTGA
>NW_019188851.1:0-149 GCF_002260705.1 Seriola dumerili
AATATTATGTTTATATACTGCTTCATTAGGTTAAAAAAATATAAGTAAATAAATAAATTATAAGTGTGATGTGTTAAAGTAAAGTTTTACCAAATAAACTTTATTATTTCTAATTTTTTTATGCTGGTTTTTCTAAACTTCTGAGGTCT
>NW_019188852.1:0-145 GCF_002260705.1 Seriola dumerili
TTTCTGATAATAACGTTGATATTTTGGGCCAGAGCACACGGGCAGCCGGATGCTGCTCCTCACTTAATTAGATGACAAAACAAGATGCTTTAAAGATGTCACCTAAGGTTCAGGGCCTGACTTTTTATTAAACCAAAGGATTAAT
>NW_019188853.1:0-105 GCF_002260705.1 Seriola dumerili
TCATTATTATTATTATCATTATTATTATTATCATTATTAAAGTTCATCTAACGACAGACACTTGACAATCCAGCTCAGTCCACAAGTAGATCTTTCCTGATGAGA
>NW_019188854.1:0-132 GCF_002260705.1 Seriola dumerili
ACGTTACCCAGTCCTTGGAACAAAACAAAGAGGTCCTTTTTAGTGTTGTAGTTAAGTCCAGTGAGTTGGGTGTCTTCCTGGTGGAGTAAAGTACTGTCTGGCTGTGTTGCTTCTGCTGTTATCTCCTTTGTT
>NW_019188855.1:0-103 GCF_002260705.1 Seriola dumerili
TTTTATGACGTTTTTATGCCTTACTATACTTTGACGTTTCCATGCTTTAGTACAATATGATATTTTTTTACATTTTTCTGCCATACTATACTATGACGTTTTT
>NW_019188856.1:0-180 GCF_002260705.1 Seriola dumerili
TGTGTGTGTGTGTGTGTGTGTGTGTGTGTGTGGTTGTCAAAAGATCAGAGCACCAGAAGTAAACTAGCTTCAGGTCAGCTCCCTTTCATATGAGAAAAAAAATGGACAGAGGAATAGATAAAGGATGAAAGTGAAAGAGAAGGAGAGAAAATGTGACAGAGGAAACATCAAAGAGAGAGA
>NW_019188857.1:0-1541 GCF_002260705.1 Seriola dumerili
CCCCCTCGTTTGCAATTTGTCTATTATTGTACACATAGCTTTCAATGAAACACTCTAATACTGAAGAACAACTTAAAAACCTGACGATTCTTAAGCAAGTTCTGGAGCTGTCTTTCTCCAAGCAGATATGGATATTTGTTTTTGGATGGGAGTCTGAGATAATAACATCATTGGAAGGTGTAAATGTCACTGAGTTTTAAAATATATGTATATGTCTGTGGGGTCAGATTTGACTGAACTGTGTATTTGGCTCATGTCTCTCTCTCTGCAAAAGTTGTTTGTGCACTCCAGTCCAGCAGGTGGCAGCGGTGCTCATGGGGCTTACTTTATTTCAGGTCTGTAACTTTAAACACCACACAGAGGGCTGGAGACGATACTTCCTGTTGTTTCAGGCACATTTGGCAAGAAGCAAAGGGTAACGTACAGCATTTTCTTTCAGTTTTGGCATATTTGTTACAGTAGTAGTGTAAATATTCATTACATGTTATAGTAGCACCCTCTGAATGTGTGTGAGTGAGAAAGAAACAAGTTTGATCATTGGTGAATAAGGCAAGAGACATAAAACAGTGACCAAACACCAATAATAACACGGTTATCTACAATAATGCTGTGTGAGTCAGTGCCATCTGTTAGTCGGTCTGTTTTTAATTGTTAATTTACTTGTTCTTCTTACTCATTGTAAAGCACTCTGTTTTATTTTTATTGTTTTTAACAGATGCTCGTGGACAACAACTGACAGTGTGCCTCCCTTTAACTGCATGGTCCAGCACTGACCTGGGAAATGAAACAGGAGTACCAGGATCTCGTCCTGCAGGCATGTGGTGCCTCATCTCTGCGTGTCGGTGCAAAGATCCAGACCCTGTGGAGCGGTTATGGGGAAATAGTCAGGCTACACCTGGAGGACTGTGACCGACCCTCTGTGGTCGTCAAACACGTCAAGTTTCCGCAGGAGGCCGAGCACCCGGGCGGTTGGAACACGGATCGCTCCCACACACGTAAAGTGAGATCCTATCAGGTGGAGACGCACTGGTACCAGAACTATTCCACCAGTCCGAGCTGTCGCATCCCTGCCTGCCTAGCTGCCTGTTCCCATGGAGACGAGATGCTGATCGTGCTGGAGGATCTGGATGTGGCGGGTTATGATCAGAGGAGGTATGACCACTGCATGTTGTATGAAATACTGGGTAATCTGTGACCCTGCAAAGTCTAGGGCATCAAATGAATAGTCATATTCAACATTTCCATTAATATGACACAGTTTAACATTTCATTAGCGCTGAAAAAACACATTTTGAGAAGATCAGTTTCCACAGAACATCCATATAAGGGGGACAGCGTGACTGAAGGAGAGATTTTAGAACTACTGGTGTCAAAATTCCTAAGCCTTTTTTCTGACTCAAAAGCTTGTGAAATTTTTAGATTATTTTTCATCATTTAATTAATTCATTAAAGTTTTTATTATATTTTCTGTAAATTTTATTCTCCTACATGCTGTTTCAAAGGATAATTAATTCTGGTAGAGAAATACTAAACCCCTTTTT
>NW_019188858.1:0-128 GCF_002260705.1 Seriola dumerili
TTGAAATCTTCCTCTGTTGTACTTAATCCCATATTACACCAGTATAATGGGAATTAGAAGAAAGTGCACAAAGAGGAAAAATATATGACCAACCTGTCATCAAGGAAGGATAATTGACTTTTGAATAT
>NW_019188859.1:0-107 GCF_002260705.1 Seriola dumerili
AGAGACTGGTAACAATGATAATACAGAACAGAGTCGCGGCGACACAAAGGTCATAACTGAAATATAATGAGATGTAAAACTGAAGGATGGAGGAGACACACACACAC
>NW_019188860.1:0-152 GCF_002260705.1 Seriola dumerili
CTCATGCAAGTTTAGAAGAATAAACATCAAACAGGAAGCTGCAAACTGAGTCGATGGTGAGAATGGAGGCAAAAGAACGGTAAACGCGTGAGGGAGGCACGGGTAATTGTACGCGAGGAAAATAATTTCAAAATAAAACAGGAAATGATAAA
>NW_019188861.1:0-131 GCF_002260705.1 Seriola dumerili
ATGCACTGCCGAGGTGCTTCACTGTGTGTTTTTTCACTCGTGTGTGTGTGTGTGTCGTTGCACTGAATAGACTCTTTTTTTTTTTTTTTTTTCATGGGTATATGCAGACTGGGTACACTGTGTTTGTGTGT
>NW_019188862.1:0-101 GCF_002260705.1 Seriola dumerili
AAAGTCATAGTATAGTAAGGCAAAAAAAGTCATAAAAATAATATAGTATAGTAAGGCATAATAATTCATAAAAACGTCATAGTATAGTAAGGCATAAGAAG
>NW_019188863.1:0-145 GCF_002260705.1 Seriola dumerili
ATTACACTGATTAGTACTAGAGCTGAACAATATGCAAAATAAATAAATAAATAAATTATAGTGCAGTTGCGACAGGTCAGGGTTTCAGTTGGAGTGGTCATTTTTGCATTTTAATTTCATTGATGACCATGTAATTTTTGTTGTG
>NW_019188864.1:0-148 GCF_002260705.1 Seriola dumerili
GTGTTTTACAACTGCTTTCACACATTTTCTAAATGAAGAATGTGAAGTTACACATGTTTAAAATTAATGAAAAATTAATGAGAAAAAAACAGAGATTTATTGAGATTTATTTCAACATGTATGTTGTTTTAATAAACGTTGACCATTA
>NW_019188865.1:0-154 GCF_002260705.1 Seriola dumerili
GTCCAAACTAACCATAACGCTGTCCATGGTGCTGAAAGTGTCAGAATAATGTTTAAATTATTCATTACCAATTCACCTGTTTTTGATAAAGGCAGAGACAGATATAGGCAAAGAGGAAAGGCAAGATTGACATAACTCACTTCTAGAGGAGAGT
>NW_019188866.1:0-225 GCF_002260705.1 Seriola dumerili
AAAATATCTTGCAAATATAAAACAGATCTGCAAATACACTAACAAACTCCAAAAAAAGAAAAAAAACATATCTGTGAATACATTCAATTAATTTACTAATAAATGAAAAGCACTTGTGAATATCTTCGAGACATTAAAACTTTCAAACAGACATTTGTCAATCAATTTCCTATTTGTGAAGCGAAAAAGCATTTGCGGATCTCAATTCTACACTTGTGGATTTGC
>NW_019188867.1:0-244 GCF_002260705.1 Seriola dumerili
CTGAAAGGATTTTCACTGAACCTGGTGGTCGGAAGGGGGAGGGGCCACAGATCCATATCATTTACTATGAATTTGAATATTTTCTGTGAAGTCTACAGCATGTTGTTATGTAGATAGTGATAGTGATATTTATATATACATATATATAAACTTTATTACTGTTTTAGTGTTCTTCCTTTCTGTTATTGTTTACGTGGCTAAATTCTATTTTGTTGCCGCAGCAACAGTGTTTTTCAAAGTTCCG
>NW_019188868.1:0-107 GCF_002260705.1 Seriola dumerili
TGCTCGAAAGTCAACCCTGCTGTCACTCCCGGGGAGGACGGCATGTTAACCGAAGGAGCCGCAGCAGCAGAAGCAACAACAACCGGCGGACACTCCGTCAACACCTT
>NW_019188869.1:0-137 GCF_002260705.1 Seriola dumerili
GGGGTGGCCACAGATTGCTCCTGGTCGGGAAACGGGGGGGTTGATAGCCGAAACAGCACATGAAAGGAGACATACCTGTGGCTGAACTGGTGAGGGAATTGTGCGCGTGCTCGATCCAAGGGAGGTGGGAGCTCCAG
>NW_019188870.1:0-107 GCF_002260705.1 Seriola dumerili
CTGATTTTAACAGCACTGGACACAAAGTTAAAATCAATTAATTGCAAATACATTAAAACAAGGGAGGTGGTCTTTTTAAAAACAGGAGTCAGTAGGGGAGGAGGACT
>NW_019188871.1:0-107 GCF_002260705.1 Seriola dumerili
AGTTAAACACTGTGATGAAAAAAGGAAGCATTAGCTGTGATAAATAGAGCAGCAATAAACACTACTAGTATGAGAAACTCCTGCAACTGGAGATGAGACACTACACT
>NW_019188872.1:0-114 GCF_002260705.1 Seriola dumerili
ATACTCCACTCACATCCTGGATGTGGATATAACCTTATTCCATTGTAAGAGTTGTGTCATGTTTCATTCTCATTCATTCATTTCATATTCTCTCTCTCTCTCTCTCTCTCTCTC
>NW_019188873.1:0-153 GCF_002260705.1 Seriola dumerili
AACCAAGGAATGGGGCCGGTGGGTGCTGTCCAAATCAAACACAGAATACAACAAAAGGAGGACTCTCTATGAGCTAATCAGTACAAGGAATTATCCACTTGAAAGTAAAAGGAGAAACAAAACTGGCTACCAAGGCCGACTAAAGAACCAAAA
>NW_019188874.1:0-106 GCF_002260705.1 Seriola dumerili
ATCAAATGTAGAGCTGCAACTAATGACGACTTTCATTATCGATTAATCTGCTTTTTTTTTTTTTTTTATTAACTGTTTTGTCAATGAAAATACTCGTTATAATTTC
>NW_019188875.1:0-119 GCF_002260705.1 Seriola dumerili
CCCCACAATAGTTTTTTTTTTCTTTTTTCTAAAACTGGAATAGCACTAACTACAATGTTATTATGGTCGTCTCAAGGACATCAGTTTTCACCATTTGGCTATTTGTCTTTTTTATTTTA
>NW_019188876.1:0-164 GCF_002260705.1 Seriola dumerili
ACACAACACTGGAATAACTGCACATACATCTATGATACAACATTTAGACAGTATGCATTAAGAGCGTAGTTTCCCACAGAAGAAGTGAGAGGATGTGCACACTGTGGCACACATGATAACAAGATAAACTTCCTCCTTTAAAAAAGAAGTGCTTTTCATTTAGA
>NW_019188877.1:0-109 GCF_002260705.1 Seriola dumerili
GCTGGAGATATAAAATCAGTCCAGCACTGTGTATTGTCACTGCATGAATACATTTCTACTAGCTCATCCTAACTGATTCATTGTATTTAAAACTGTGAAAAATGGCTTA
>NW_019188878.1:0-6282 GCF_002260705.1 Seriola dumerili
TTCCTGTCTATCTGAGTACCATCCATGAAGAATATCATGGACATCATGCTGACATGTGCTAAAGTTATCAGTCACACCTGAGCATGCAGTTATGTTCAATAACGCTGTTAAATCATTCTCAGCAATTAAATCTGCTGCTTTTCTCGTTAGAAGCTGTCTCTATGTCTGAAAACTGACTGCTTTCACTTTAAGTGTGATTTCATCACAGAACACTCCAGGATAAGTTTTCCTGTCTATTCTAGTGCCATCCATGAAGAATATGATGTATTTCATGCTTACATGTCCTAAAGTTATCAGTTACACCTGAGCATGCAGTTATGTTCAATAACGCTGTTAAATCATTCTCAGCGCTTAAATCTGCTGCTTTTCTCGATAAAAGCTGTCTCTGTGTCTGCAAAGTGTCAGCTTTCACATTAAGTGTGATTTCAACACAGAACACTTGAGGATAAGTTTTCCTGTCTATTTGAGCAGTATTCATGAAGAATATGATGGACATCATGCTGACATGTGCTAAAGTTATCATTTACACCTGAGCATGCAATACTGTTCAGTAAGCGCTGTTAAAGTGCTCTCAGCGTTTAAACCTGCTGCTTTTCTCGATAGAAGCTGTCTCTGTGTCTGCAAAGTGTCAGCTTTCACATTAAGATTGATTTCAATACAGAACACTTGAGGATAAGTTTTCCTCTCTATTCGAGCAGCATTCATGAAGAATATGATGGACATCATGCTTACATGTCCTAAAGTTATCAGTTACACCTGAGCATGCAATACTGTTCAACAGCGCTCTTAAAGTGCTCTCAGCGCTTAAATCTGCTGCTTTTCTTGATAGAAGCTGTCTCTGTGTCTGTAAAGTGTCAGCTTTCACATTAAGTGTGATTACAACACAGAACACTTGAGGATAAGTTTTCCTGTCTATTTGAGCAGCATTCATCAACAATATGATGGACATCATGCTTACATGTCCTAAAGTTATCAGTTAAGCCTGAGCATGCAATACTGTTTAATAATGCTCTTAAAGTGCTCTCAGCGCTTCAATATGCTGCTTTTCTCGAAAGAAGCTGTCTCTGTGTCTTCAAACTGTCAGCTTTCACATCAAGTGTGATTTCAACACAGAACACTCAAGGATAAGTTTTCCTGTTTATTTGAGCAGCATTCATGAAGAATATGATGGATATCATGCTTACATGTCCTACAGTTATCAGTTACGCCTGAGCATGCAATAATGTTCAATAAGCGCATTTAAAGTGCTCTCAGCGCTTAAATCTGCTGCTTTTCTCCATAGAAGCTCTCTCTGTGTCTGCAAACTGTCAGCTTTCACATTAAGTGTGATTTCAACACAGGACGGTTGAGGATAAGTTTTCCTTTCTCTGTGTCTGCAAACGGTCAGCTTTCACATCAACTGTGATTTCAACACAGAACACTTGAGGATAAGTTTTCCTGTCTGTTTGAGCAGCATTCATGAAGAATATGATGGACATCGTGCTTACATGTTCTACAGTTATCAGTTACACCTGAGCATGCAATAATATTCAATATCGCTCTTAAAGTGCTCTCAGCGCTTCAATCTGCTGCTATTTTCGATAGAAGCTGTCTGTGTCTGCAAACTTTCAGCTTTCACATTAAGTGTGATTTCACCACACGACAGTTGAGGATAAGTTTTCCTGTCTCTGTGTCTGCAAAGTGTCAGCTTTCACATTGAGTGTGATTTCAATACAGAACACTTGAGGATAAGTTTTCCTGTCTATTTGAGCAGCATTCATGAAGAATATGATGGACATCATGCTTACATGTCCTAAAGTTATCAGTTACACCTGAGCATGCAATACTGTTCAACAGCGCTCTTAAAGTTCTCTCAGCGCTTAAATCTGCTGCTTTTCTCGATAGAAGCTGTCTCTGTGTCTGCAAAGTGTCAGTTTTCACATTAAGTGTGATTTCAACACAGAACACTTCAGGATAAGTTTTCCTGTCTATTTGAGCAGCATTCATGAAGAATATGATGGACACCATGCTTACATGTCCTAAAGTTATCAGTTACACCTGAGCATGCAATACTGTTCAATAAGCGCTGTTAAAGTTCTCCCATCGCTAAAATCTGCTGCTTTTCTCGATAGAAGCTGTCTCTGTGTCTGCAAACTGTCAGCTTACACATTAAGTGTGATTTCAACACAGAACACTTGAAGATAAGTTTTCCTGTCTATTTGAGCAGCATTCATCAACAATATGATGGACATCATGCTTACATGTCCTAAAGTTATCAGTTACACCTGAGCATGCAATACTGTTCAACAGCGCTCTTAAAGTGCTCTCAGCACTTAAATCTGCTGCTTTTCTCGATAGAAGCTGTCTCTGTGTCTGCAAACTGTCAGCTTTCACATTAATTGTGATTTCAACACAGAACACTTGAGGATAAGTTTTCCTGTCTATTTGAGTAGCATTCATGAAGAACATGAAATTTGATATTATTTTCTTTGGAATATCTCTCACTGATACAATGTTAGCTGAAAACTCTCTCTCATGCTAGGAGCAAAAGCTTGACAGATGTACGAACAGTAACCAAGGGGGCGGGAATTTGCGAAGGGTCAATTGATAAATGCAAAATAATCTCAACATGAACACTGAAGATAAGACTCCAGGATGTTGGCCTTATAGGCAGAGTAAAGCCAAAGGCAAAGAATAAGCTACATTAGAGACCGGCCAGTAAATCCCACAAATCTATGTTTGTGGAGTTTGGATCACACAGACGAACATTTGTCAAATGCAGCGCAACTGAAATGATGGTGGAGGACTGCTTTACATATCATCATGGTTTAGAAAAGATGGTCTGTGGGGTGTGAAGTCTCTGTTGCTGATAAAGTGCAGGGCTCCAGACTGAGACCATTTAGTCACATTTTGCAACCATTTTACTGTAACAGTTACTGTATCCACAAGATATGTGCCCTTCGTTCCCTCAACAAGAGAAGGGGGAGTGAGACGGTGCCTGAACGTGGGTGGGACTCAGTCAGTCATGATCAACAATGCTAGTAAGCTGCATGTTGATTATATATTCGATGAACTGCTATACTTACGTGTAGTGGACCTTTCTCTGCTGTATGACTTGGACTAACCTGAAACGTATACACCAGAATCTTCAGTCAGTCATGATCAACAATGTTAATTATCTGCATGTTGATTTACATATCCGATGAATGACTATACTTACGTGTAGTGGACCTTTCTCTGCTGTAGGACTTTGACAAACCTGAAGTCAACATCAGAGTTTTCAGTCATGATCAACAATGCCAGCAACCCACATGCTGATTTGATATTCATTGAATGGCTACACTGGCCTGTAGGTGTCTGGTCCTGAACAATGGAGCTGGATGAATCTAAACAATCCAAATTTGAATTATCAGTCAGTTATTATCAGCAGTACTCTGCATGCCAACTTGGCATTCAGTGAATGGCAATACTCACCATCAACTGACATGCTCTGACCATCAGATCCAGATGGACCTGTGCGATACAAATCAAAACTCTTCGTCAGTAATGATTATAGTGCTACTGATCTGCATGTTGATTTTAAATATCCAATGAATGGCTATACTTACGTGTAGTGGACCTTTCTCTGCTGTAGGACTTTGACATACCTGAACAGTCAACGCCAGAATCTTCAGTCAGTCATGATCAATATTTCTAGTGATCTGCATGTTGATTTTATATATACGATGAATGACTATACTCACGTCTAGTTAACCTCTCCTTGCTGTAGGACCTTGATGAACCTGCACAGTCAACACCAGAATCTTCAGTCAGTCATGATCAACAATGCCAGTAACCCACATGCTGATTTGATATTCACTGAATGGCTACACTGACCTGTCGGTGTCTGGTCCTGAACAATGGAGCTGGATGAATCTAAACAATCCAAATTTGAATTATCAATTATGATCAGCAGTACTCTGCATGCCAACTTGGCATTCAGTGAATGTCAATACTCACCACCAACTGACATGCTCTGACCATCAGATCCAGATGGACCTGTGCGATACAAATCAGAACTCTTAGTAATGATTATAGTGCTACTGATCTGCATGCATATTTTATTGGGTTACAGTTTACTGCACCAAAGGCTTAATAAATGACTGGCATGCACAAATAGAGACATATGGCACATCTCATAACATAAACCCTGCATCCACATCCTGAACAGAGTCCAGACTCCTGAGTGGCAGTACAAGACTGCACACGCAAGATGAGACACGGGAATGATGTGGTCCAAACAGTGCAAGTTGATTGTGCACTGATTTGCAGCAAAAAACAAAAGAAAAAGAAGTTATGGTTGAGAGAATGTAAGGCAAGCAAAGATTACTTTTGCCCTGAAATCGTGAAAGGATACTGTGTATTGATAGAACCGATACTGCACCCACTTCATACACAGAGATGTAAGATGGGACTCAGCCAGATATTTAGTGTTCTGCATATCCAGCATACATAAGCTGTCCCTGAGATCCTGAATCACTTCTTTCAACAGTTCACATACAGGCTGTTGTCTAAGGGAGTGTGTACCAATCTGCCTCTGACCTCTGGTCATGATACATTTTTGATTTGTATTTTTTCATGTCTTGCATTTTCATATCTAGGAATCTCCTGTATACTGTTTGCTTTGGTTATTATCATGATGAAGATCTGATGTCTGATAGGGTGATTTGATTTAGAGGTATAGTGTGCTCTTCATTAGTGACAGGTGAACAGATGTTCACGAGAGTGGAAGGGCAAACAATTTTCAACCGCACAATGAACTTGTGGGTTTTTCCCCTATTTTCTGGTTATTCTGAGCCAAAATAAAAGGCTGTACAGTGACTTGAAGTGAGTGTGCGTTGATCTACTGACCGCTCTTAACAGGGCGTCTTGTCTGCAAGCTCCAAAGACTGTCAGGGACATCAAGATCAGGGATAAAATCCTGTGGTGTGAACTTGGCATAAGCTACAAAGATTTGAAAATTTACTTTATCATTGCATGTGCAAAAATTCCCACAGTTCAGTGGGGTTTAAATTAGCATTTGCCTACCAATTTGATTCACATTGTGATGCTTGGGTGCCAATTCGATAGATATTGTGATTCAGTCTAAATAGTTCAGTTCAGGCAGTTCTTGCTGGCTACATGCACCCGGATGCTGGCTGTGCTCAAGTTGTATTTGTCTCTGCTTGTTTTAAAAGATACAGCAGCACTTTTGAATAGATTCATCCAGGAAGTGTCTATTTGTGAGCCAAATGGGATTCTGAAAAATGCGATTTTTTAAAAACACCCCTACAATTGACACGGATGAAAATGTTAAAGGAAAATTTTGAAAGCTTTGAATTGTCCCTATTATGATATATAATGTTTGCAAAGGCAATGTTTCAATAGGGTGGAAAATATAAAATTTAAGACATTGCAAAGCATACATAGTACTCTAATGTTGTGGCTGTTAATCACAAAGTAATACAAAAATGATACTGTTGAACAGTTCAATCCAGGTAAAGCAAAATAATTGCTAGACTCAGGAGTAGCTAAACGGCAGATTCAACAACATGTTGTAAGAATGCCATCTGTCTTTCAGATGTGTCAGAATTTTAGAAACATTAACTAAATTGCTAAACATAAATCTTGAAATGTGCATGGCCATTCTGATAACTTACCATTCATTGGTCTCGTCTCGTCGTCTCCCGCTTATCCGGATCCGGGTCGCGGGGGCAGCAGCCTCAGCAGAGAGGTCCAGGGGGCCCTCTCCCCAGCCACTTCCACCAGTTCCTCCAGGAGAATCCCGAGGTGTTCCAAGGCCAGCCGAGAGATATAATCCCTCCAGCGTGTCCTTGGTCGACCCCGGGGTCTCCTCCAGGTGGGACATGCCCGAAACACCTCCCCAGGGAGGCGTCCAGGAGGCATCCTCACTAGATGCCCGAACCACCTCAACTGGCTCCTCTCGACATGGAGGAGCAGCGGCTCTACTCCGAGTCCCTCCCGGATGACCGAGCTCCTCACCCTATCTCTAAGGCTGAGCCCGGCCACCCTGCGGAGGAAACTCATTTCGGCCGCTTGTACTCGCGATCTCGTTCTTTCGGTCATTACCCAAAGCTCATGACCATAGGTGAGGATCGGAACGTAGATCGACCGGAAAATTGAGAGCTTCGCCTTCCGGCTTAGCTCTCTCTTCCCCACAACGGACCGATTCAGCGCCCGCATCACTGCTGACGCCACCCCAATCCGCCTGTCGATCTCCCGCTCCATCCTACCCTCACTCGTGAACAAGATCCCGAGATACTT
>NW_019188878.1:7904-13636 GCF_002260705.1 Seriola dumerili
AAACTCCTCCACCTGAGGCAAAGCCTCCCCCCCGACCTGAAGCGGGCAATCCACCGTTTCCGGCTGAGACCCATGGCTCAGACTTGGAGGTGCTGATTTTCATCCCAGCCGTTTCACACTCGGCCGCGAACCGCCCAAGCGAGAGCTGAAGGTCAGCGTTCGATGAAGCTAGGAGGACACATCATCCGCAAAAAGCAGAGACGAGATCCTCCCGCCACGAAACCAAACCGTCCACCACCCGGCTGCGCCTAGAAATTCTGTCCATAAAAGTTATGAACAGACCGGTGACAAAGGGCAGCCCTGGTGGAGTCCAACCCTCACCGGGAACAGGTCCGACTTACTGCCGGCTACGCGAACCAGACTCACACTCCTTTGGTACAAGGATTTAATGGCCACTAACAAGGGGCCATCCACCCCATAACTCCGGAGTGCCCCCACAGGGTGCCCCTGGGAACACAGTCGTAAGCCTTCTCCAAAATCCACAAAACACATGTGGACTGGATTGGCAACTCCCATGCTCCCTCCAGCACCCCTAGCGAGGGTAAAGAGCTGGTCCACAGTTCCACGCCCAGGACGAAAACCACATTGCTCCTCCTCGATCTGAGGTTCAACTTCGATCGGACCTCTTTTCCAGTACCCTGGCATAGACCTTACAGGGAGGCTGAGGAGTGTAATTCCAATAGTACCTCCAGTTTTAGGAGAGTTTTTGTTGTTTCTATTTTTGGTTCCTTTTTCCTCTGATTCTAGAGTGATTTTCTGTTTTTTTATATGTAGTCTTTTTTCCTCCCCTTATTGGAGT
This sequence comes from Seriola dumerili, assembly GCF_002260705.1. NCBI lineage: Eukaryota > Metazoa > Chordata > Actinopteri > Carangiformes > Carangidae > Seriola > Seriola dumerili. The sequence goes on from NW_019188878.1 coordinate 8,704, forward strand.
GATTATTATTTTTGTATTGATTTACCCTGCTTCTTCTCGAAGAAGCACGTTATAGATAATATTTCATAGCCTGTTTTTGTTTCTCTGCCTTGGTATTTAGAAGCCTGAATTACTAATAAAGACTCTGATACCCTGCATCTGCGTCCTGTGTATAAGTCTGGCGTGACAGTACACACTGGCCAGTATGGAAGCAGCAGGGTCCGAGGAGCTAACCGCGGCTCTCAGGTCACAGGGAGCCCGTCTCTTCCGTCAGGAGGAGCAGATGGAGGCGTTGGGCCAGGGAGTCCAAGGCCTCGCCCATAGCCAAGAAGACTTCAAGGCTGTCATTAATGCTCAGATGGGGAATCTCGCGGAGCAGATGCAGCGGCTTCTCAGTCGCTTGAATCAGACCGAGACTCAGCCCGTCGCGACAGAGCCCACACCTGTTCCCTCCATTTCTAATGTCGGAGCTGGAGCCAGGCTGGCTTCTCCTGAGCGATTCTCAGGGGATCTAGGACAAAGTAGATCATTTATTATAGACTGTGAGATGCATTTTGAACTTTCCCCTCACACATTCCCCACAGATCGAGCCAAGATTGCCTTCATGATCTCCCATCTGGCGGGGAGGGCGAGGGCGTGGGCCATGGCTGAGTGGGCGAGAGATTCCCCGCTCTGCAACTCGCTTCAGGGTTTCAAGGAGGCTCTTCATAAGACCTTCGACCCGGTCTCTACAGGTCGAGAAAAGGCAAGGGAGCTGAGTGGGCTGAGACAAGGTCGAGAGTCTGTCTGTGACTACGCCATACGCTTCCGGACTTTGGCCGCAGAGAGCGGTTGGAACGCCATGGCTCTCTATGACGTCTTCCTGAAGGGGTTGGCCGCTCCTGTCCAAGAGCGACTGTTGCCCTTGGATCTGCCACCAGATCTGGATTCCCTCATCTCCCTCGCTGTCCGAACGGATAATCGACTGAAGGAATTCAGGACTCTCCATGCACGGCACCAGCAGTGGCCAGACCAACCGCAGCACATCCCCGCTTTCCCCGGGTTTGCCCCCTGTCAACCGGACCAGCGCGGCCGGTCTCCTCTTGCTGGAGGAGAGGAACCTATGCAGCTGGGCAGGGCGCAGCTCTCTCAGGCGGAACGACAACGCCGCCTAAAGGAAGGGCGGTGCTTTTACTGCGGGGAATCCGGACACCTGGTGGCCGTCTGTCCGGTCAAGACAGCTCAGGTGAAGAGCCAATCCACAGTTTCAGGTCCTGTTTCCCGTAATTTGACCTCCATCAAGGTAACACACAATACCACAGTTATTGAATTGAATGTTTTAATTGACTCTGGGGCTGATGAAAGCTTAATGGACTGGGGAATAGCCAAAAGGCTGGGATTGAAAACCAAGACTCTTTCACAACCTATCCAGGCTAGTGCCTTGAATGGTACGGCACTGTTCTTCATTACACACATCACAGAACCAGCAACTCTTACTGTAGACAACCACTCTGAACGGATGAACTTTTACCTGTTCCACTCACCTGCACGCACTCTGATACTGGGACATCCGTGGCTCGTCAGCCACAACCCTCACATAGACTGGCCTACGGGCAAAATCCTGGGGTGGGGGAAAGACTGTGAGGGGAAGTGCCTGGGGAACAAGTCTCATGGACAGGTCACCACTATTATAAACACTGTTTCTACTCACCCTGTCACAGAGTTCCAGGACCCAGATCTGACTTCTGTACCCTCCTGCTACCATCACCTCAAGGAAGTTTTCAACAAGGTCAAGGCCACGTCACTTCCTCCGCATCGACCGTATGATTGCGCCATCGAGCTCATCCCCGGCTCCACCATCCCCAAGGGGCGTCTGTATTCAGTGTCGGCGCCAGAACGTCAAGCCATGAAGGACTACATTGAGTCGTCACTGAAGGCAGGGCTCATCCGCCCATCTTCGTCACCAGCAGGTGCCGGATTTTTCTTTGTGGACAAGAAAGACGGGTCTCTAAGACCCTGTATTGATTACAGCGCCCTCAATGACATAACAATAAAGAATCGTTATCCACTCCCTTTAATGTCATCTGTGTTTGATCAGCTTCAGCAGGCCACAGTATTTACTAAACTCGATTTACGCAACGCTTATCATCTTGTTCGGATTAGGGAGGGGGATGAGTGGAAGACTGGCTTCAATACTCCCAGTGGTCACTACGAGTATCGAGTCATGCCATTCGGTCTCACGAATGCGCCTGCCGTCTTCCAGGCCATGATCAATGACGTGCTTAGAGACTTTCTTGACCAGTTTGTTTACGTTTATCTAGACGACATATTAATTTACTCATCGGATCTAAACACTCACAAACATCATGTCTGCCAAGTACTCAAACGTCTCCTTGACAACCACCTGTATGTTAAAGCAGAAAAAAGTGAGTTTCATGCCGACACCATCTCCTTCCTGGGCTTCATCGTAGCCCCTGGAAGGGTGCAGATGGATCCGGCTAAAGTAAGCGCTGTGGCCGAGTGGCCGACGCCTGATAGCCGCAAGAAGGTTCAGCAGTTCTTGGGGTTTGCTAACTTCTACAGGCGGTTTATCAGAGGCTTTAGCGCAATAGCTGCTCCTCTCCATGCTCTGACCTCCCCCAAGGTTCGATTCAACTGGGTCCCAGAGGCGGAGGAGGCGTTCCAGACTCTCAAGCGCCGATTCACCTCTGCGACCATCCTCACTCTGCCGGTTCCACAGCGTCAATTCGTGGTGGAGGTTGACGCATCGAATGAGGGAATCGGGGCAGTCCTATCTCAGCGGTCAGAGGAAGATGGCAAGATGCACCCCTGCGCCTTTCTGTCCCGGCGACTTAGTTCCGCGGAAAGGAACTACGACGTTGGCAACAGGGAGTTGCTGGCGGTCAAGGTCGCCTTGGAGGAGTGGAGACACTGGCTCGAGGGGGCACAGCAACCGTTCATTGTGTGGACTGATCACAAGAACCTTCAATATATTAAACAAGCCAAGAGACTAAATTCTCGCCAGGCCAGGTGGGCCTTGTTTTTTAACCGCTTTGATTTTTCATTGTCTTACAGGCCGGGGTCCAGAAATGTCAAACCAGACGCCTTGTCACGTATTTACGACCCTGAGCCTGTTGCCAAGGAACCAGAACCCATCCTTCCACTGACCCGTGTGGTTGGAGTGGTTACCTGGCCAATAGAACAAAAAGTGAAGCAAGCAAATGGTGAGACGCCTCCTCCTAGTGGGTGCCCAGAACATTGTTTTTTTGTCCCTGCTGATCTGCGCCCACAGGTGATTCATTGGGCTCACACCTCGCTGCTCACTTGCCATCCGGGAGTCCGGAGAACCATGTTTGTCATTTCCCAGCGATTCTGGTGGCCGTCCATGGAGTCGGGGGTCCGGGAGTACATCGAGGCATGTTCGGTATGCGCCCGCAACAAGACGGCCTCCGGGTCACGCATGGGACTCCTGCAGCCGTTGCCCATCCCCTCCAGACCATGGTCGGACATATCCCTGGACTTCGTCACGGGGCTCCCGGTCTCGAAAGGTAACACCACGGTCCTGACCGTGGTGGATCGTTTTTCCAAAATGGTACATTTTATTGCTTTACCTAAACTGCCTTCAGCTAAAGAAACGGCCCGAATAATGATGCAGAATATCTTCAGGATCCACGGATTTCCTAAGGACATTGTGTCGGACCGGGGGCCCCAGTTCGTCTCCCGATTCTGGAGGGAGTTCTGCCAACTCATCGGTGCCACAGCAAGTCTGACCTCCGGGTATCACCCGGAGGCCAACGGCCAGACAGAACGACTAAATCAACAGCTCGAAACCGGTCTCCGATGCCTTGTGTCCCAGAACCCGACTTCGTGGAGTACCCATCTGGTCTGGGTAGAATATGCCCACAACTCACTGCCCACTTCTGCCACAGGTTTCTCCCCTTTCCAATGTGCCTATGGTTACCAGCCTCCTGTGTTTTCTAACACAGAGCAAGAAGTATCGGTTCCCTCTGCCCACGCTCTGGTTCGCCGCTGCCGCCGCATCTGGGCCGCCGCCCGCCAAGTGCTCATCCGTCAGGGGAATAGAGTCAAGAAGACAGCAGACGGAAAACGCCGTCCTGCACCCGAGTATCGACCCGGGCAGAGTGTGGTTGTCAGCGCGAGATCTCCACCTCAAGGTCCCCTCGAAGAAACTGGCACCGCGATTTGTGGGTCCCTACCCCATTACCAAGATCATCGGTCCTGCAGCTGTCCGGCTCCGCCTGCCCCGCTCCCTCCGTGTTCACCCCACCTTCCATGTCAGTCAGGTCAAGCCGGCCAAGGAAAGTCCCTTGGTTCCGCCCCTCCCGCCCCCGCCTCCTCCTGAGGTGATAGACGGGGGACCGGTCTACAAGGTTAAACGGCTGCTGGCTGTTCGCAATAGGGGCCGGGGCAGACAGTTCCTGGTGGATTGGGAGGGGTACGGTCCGGAGGAGAGGCAGTGGATCCCATCACGGTTCATTGTGGACCGTACTCTAATTACTGACTTCGACCGCGACCATCCTGGACAGCCTGGACCGTCTGGTAGCCGGTCCTAGGAGGGGGGGTTCTGTCACACCGTGGTGGGGTTGTCTTGTCTTGGGGTTTTTTTTGTCTTGTCATTTCCTGTTTTATTTTGAAAGAAGTAACTCTCCTCTCGTTTCAGGTCACTTGCCCTTCCTCATGTGTCACCGGTCTGATTGTCTTCCCTGATTCCCGATTGTGTTCACCTGCTCCTCATTACCCTCATGTGTTCAAATAGTCCGTGTCTCCCCTTGTCTTGTGCCAGTGTGTTCGTCTTGGTTCATGTGCGTTCACCCCAGCCGTCTTCACAGTTTTGGATCACAGTCATTGCCACAGTTCTTGTCGGTTTCCTCCAAGTGAGAGATTTTTTGTTGTAAGTTTTATATCTTAGTAGATCTTCCTAGTTTATGTTTGCATAGCCTTTTGTTTCCTCCGT
>NW_019188878.1:13661-13973 GCF_002260705.1 Seriola dumerili
CTCCGTGAGCAGTGATTTTTATTTACTTTCCTTTTATATCATAGTACCTCCAGTTTTAGGAGAGTTTTTGTTGTTTCTATTTTTGGTTCCTTTTTCCTCTGATTCTAGAGTGATTTTCTGTTTTTTTATATGTAGTCTTTTTTCCTCCCTTATTGGAGTGATTATTATTTTTGTATTGATTTACCCTGCTTCTTCTCGAAGAAGCACGTTATAGATAATATTTCATAGCCTGTTTTTGTTTCTCTGCCTTGGTATTTAGAAGCCTGAATTACTAATAAAGACTCTGATACCCTGCATCTGCGTCCTGTGTAT
>NW_019188878.1:16416-17212 GCF_002260705.1 Seriola dumerili
TCTGACATCTTTGCAATACTCTTTTGTACTACATCAACAGGAGTAATTATTTTTGGACTTAAATTTTTAACTTTCTTTTCCAACATTTTGATGATTTCCTGTATGTTCCCAAATTATAAATCAAAATTAATAACCGGTCCTTTAAATGAGTTAAACTATTTAGATAACTCCCTCTCTTTTTTTTTTTTTTTATTTATATTTTTTTTATTATTAATTAATTATTTAATTAATTAATTAACCAATTAGCAATCAATCTATTTTTAATTAACCAATTAATCACTCAATCAACCAACTGACCAATCTGTTTCTCTATTTGTTTGTTTGTTTATTTATTAATTAACCATTTATTTATTCATATGCCACTATGTTGCTACTACGTTGCCACAGTAAACAAACTGCAAAAAGTCTTGCCAACTCCGGAGGGATCGACCATTTACTATAATAGCAAATCACAGCACCAATCCACATATGATGTCAACTAACTACACACACAAAGCAAAGCAAAGTTCCTTCCAATATCCTGTAAGCAAAATTCTACAAGAGGTCAACAATCCCCAAATGCTTTAATTCAGCCAAACCACACACGGTCAAGAGCCACGCCTTTACAACTTTTCAACAAAGTATAATTCCAAATTCAAAATATCCTCCATAAAGCTCATAACTTTTGTAGCGTTAACGCTATATTTAATGATTTACTCTCGTTGAAATGGGGCACCAGTCCTCTAGGAGGACAACAATGAATTACTTCATTGCCAAATTTATCAATCTCATATCGGAAGCCATGACTTCTCGATTC
>NW_019188878.1:17632-21067 GCF_002260705.1 Seriola dumerili
TACGTTGATTTTAACCAATAAACACACAACACTCTATTTTAAGTCGACACATTCATACTGTCCTATAAGCATGCTTTGCCGCTCCCTTATCTCTTTTTTCTTTTTCCTTAATCTAAATTTTTGCTACCTGAGAAAGACAGCACTTTCAGCACAAGCAGCTTCATACATGACCCGTCAGCCACATAAGAGCGGCTACTATCTAACTGAAGTAATCTGCTCCTCCAGCCTCCCTTTCTGAGGACTGACCTGAAATTCTACCTAGAAAACAACAGGTTTTTTGGCCCGTCTAAAACCACCTCCCTGAGGGTTTTTATCAAATCAGCGGCTACCTTAAACTTATTATTTCTTTCCCTTTCACTTTTTATTCCTTTTACTCTTTTCTCTTCTATTATTTTTCTTTTCCTTTTCCTTTTATTCCTTTTATTTTTTTTTTCGTCTCTCTTCTATTCTATTGTACTACTCCCCCCTTTTGCGTTGTGTACTACGCAAAAAGGCAGTAAATTTAGAGCAGAGTCTCTCTCCCCCATCAACACATCATGGCACACACACACACACACACATGATTCTTTACAGTGCACCCACAGCAGACAACAATCTCAACGACCAAATTAGCACCCCAATGTGTGAGAAATGCTCACCCTCTTCCCTTGGTCGACCTGGAGCGGGGATAAGTGCGTTGAAGTACGTTGGCAGCACTGCAGGTCGCAACACGTCCGGAGTTCGTGACGCCAAGTTTGTTGTTTCTTCTCTTGCAATGATGTGATGATGATGAAGGAATCTCTGCTGACACCGGCTCAGTTGTATATGAAAAGGTTTATTACAAAAAGGCACAGCATCGTTGAACAAGCATCAAAAACAGCCTGTGAGAGGACCCAAAGCCAAAAAGGATCTCTCCCGTTTATCCCAAACTCATACAATTTATAGGTTGTATGTTCCCTTGATACATCACAGCTAAGTCCTAGTAACCTATAGAAGAGCAGAACCAACATTTATGTCCATACAAGGTCATTCTCTGAGTGCAGATACAGATAACATAAACTTAGCAGGTTATACAAAAGTCAACGTTGAGCAATGCAGGGGAGAGGAGAACAGAAGAGGTACTCCCCCTCTTCTGGCCCCTGGCTTCACTCCTATAGTATCCTTCATAGCTTTTCCATCCTGTACTCATCTCTCAGTTAAGATACCACACCCTCACAACTGCCAGGTCTGCGCGGCGTCTTCCCCCGCCATCTGATCCAACTCATCACCAGGTGGTGGTCGGTTGACAACTCTGCTCCTCTCTTTACCTGAGTGTCCAGAACATGCGGCCGCAGGTCTGATGATACGACTACAAAGTCGATCATAGACCTGCGACCTAGGGTGTCCTGGTGCCAAGTGCACCTGTGGACATCCTTATGCTTGAACATGGTGTTAGTTATGGCCAAGCTGTGACGAGCACAGAAGTCCAATAACTGAACGCCGCTCGGGTTCAGATCGGGCAGGCCGTTCCTCCCCACCACACCCTTCCAGGTCACGCTGTCATTGCCCACGTGAGCGTTGAAGTCTCCCAGTAGGACAATGGAGTCCCCTTTCGGGGCACTTTCCAGCACCCGTCCCAAGGACTCCAAAAAGGGCGGGTAGTCTGAACTGCTGTTCGGCGCATAAGCGACGACAACAGTCAGAACCCGATCCCCGACCCGAAGGCGCAGGGACGCAACCCTTTCGTCCACTGGGGTAAACTCCAACGTACAGGTAGAGAGCCTGGGGGACACCAAGAAGCCCACCCCGGCCCTCCGCCTCTCACCCGGAGCAACTCCAGCAAAGAGGAGAGACCAGCCCCTCTCAAGGACTTGGGTTCCGGAGCTGACGCTATGTGTCGAGGTGAGGCCGACTATATCTAGCCGGTATCGCTCGACCTCTTCCACAAGCTCCCGCTCACCACGGTAAGGTGACGGTTCAAGGAGGAGATTCATTGGTCTATTCTTTATTTTTCGTGGGACAGGAAAGGGAGGTAATTTAAGATTTTCATCTGAAGAGAGAATGAGGGATATCATTAACAATTTAGCAACACAAATAACTTCACTGGGCTATAGACTTACGGCTAAAGTCCACTGGGCACGGGCGCAATGTGACACATCTGTCGTGCGACGCCCGCAGCAGATCGCGCCCATTATAGTCAATTGGAGCAGCTCCACCGGCCACGTTAGTCGCAAATACACCCGCGCGGCTGTCGTGTGGCTCCTCTCTAGATTTGCGTTGCTGGTCTATTTTTTTTTCTCTACACGTGGCTACGCGGCCCTCCAACAGGTAAAAACTACGTAAAACTGTATAAAAAATTAGTACAATCTAAAAATGATTAAAATAAATCCCTCTTTGTACCAGAGGCAAAGCCAGCAGCAGTGCAACTGTGTGGAGTTTTTTTTTTCATTGCACATTAAAATAAATCAGTCAAATCAAGGTGTAGCCATGATTGTGTATTTAAAACAGTCTAGTATGCTTGCAAACTCTATATAATGTATTGGCAGAAGTCAGTGAAGCAGATCATCTGTGGAAAAATACTGACTAGCCATAAATCAATCAAAATATCCGACTTGAAATCTCGTCTGAAAAGACAGCTGTAACCACAGGCCTACCTGTCGCGTTGCGCCTGTGCCTGGTGGACTTACGGCTTTAGGCAGTGAAAAGATAGTAATATGTTATTGCTATACAAATGTCATTAATAGCAACACAAAATAATTCAATGAAATGTTCAATCATGTCATATGACAGCATTAAATGTAAATCAATGGAAAGCATATAAATACGCTCTGGCTAATAAATAGCGTTTCATAAGTCTTGATAATGGAGCATGATATGAGTGACACAAAGTCTATCAGACAAATCCCGCATGTGCTCCCTCAATGGCTCTTTTCAACAGCTTAAACAGAGAATTAAAAAAAAAAGAACCAAATAAACAATGTAGGAAAAAGAGAAGAAGGTACGCGTTTAGATGCAAGGCATAACAGGGTATTTAATTGATTATTTAAATCTCTAGACACGCAGACAGGATCGGTCAGGATCTAAAATTCACTATATTGATAGACTTTTCAGCATATCACCCAAGTCTACACAGAACACAAGCAAGCTACTCGACTTTTCCACGGATGCATGAAAACCACTTGAAACATTTCTGTACCTCCATGTCTCTCTGCGTTCTCTTCCTCAGCAGTCGCTTCATCAGACAGGTCAGATCCTATAAATATTAAAACATTGACACAATAAGAATTTCAAACTTGATACAGATTCAGCTCATTCAAATGAACAGTCTGTCATTATTGTTTGTCAACAAACTAAGTGGGGAGGGACAATGGTCTATGTCTGCTGAATATTCATAATTGTTCACACCTGGGCTCCTAATGCCCCTCCCAAAAACCTGGGCACAGGAATGCTGCCTCAAGAAAGAAATGAGAGAGAAAC
>NW_019188878.1:21092-43096 GCF_002260705.1 Seriola dumerili
ATGGCTTCTGTTCTCTGCAGCTTCTAACACTATTTGATTGCTGATTCCTTGATCCTGACTTCCTCACTTAACCATTGCTGGCATTTCATCCTGCATTTCAACAGCTGCAGCGGCTCCACCAACGCTATGACTGTAGAGCATCTAGTCCGGCCCTCCCCTCTGTTCTCCGGAGGATGTGAGACAGTGCTGATGAAATATTGAGCGGAATTTAATTTTGAATTGACGTTGACTCAGCTTCAATTGGACAAGGTGCTGGTGGGTAATTAGTGTCTGGCTCACTATGCACAAGTAACGATGTTGTCTTTTTGAATGTTTATGATCAAGTGGATTCTGTAAGTGAGGTAAGATAGGAATGTTGAACAACTCTAGCAATTGTCACGCTCTGGTGATGAGGATATTTCTACAATCCTACATATATTGAACCTCGTGTCTTGTGTAGTTGGTCACGTCTGTATTACAAAAAGCTAGAAACCACCTCACACACAATTACCAATGCCTCATAAGTTTAACTTCGCCACACAACCTCATGGGACTAACTGATGTATACGTGACTGCCCTCAGTTTCTTTTACAGCTCGCACAATTTTTCAAACATGCTTTATAAATTGTTTAAATGTTTCAGCAGGTTGACAGACGCAAGAACATCGTTCATCTTAGATGTAATGTTTGGTTTTTTTTGAGGATATTTTAATGCATCTTTCTATTAGGCCTGTATTTATTTTATCTGAGCAAATCTGCCATGTAAAACTCAGGAGTTGAATAGTAGTAATTGATATAGGATCAGCTGGCTGAAAAAGATAATGAGATGCACGAATCACAGATGGTCCAAAGTGCAATCTGTAAATCGGCAGGCAAAAGCTTCAATTTCTTCTCTTGCACGGGCTAAAACTAATGGCGAGAAGGCCCGGTAGCGTTTTGTGTGGCTTGATAAATCGAATCACATTCATACCATAAGTGAGAAGCGCATGTGGTGCTCAGAGGATGCAGACCTACTATACACTTACACCGTTATTAGCTTCTCGTCAGCCAAATGAAACTTGCAACTGAAATGGAAACTACCACACTGACAACATTTCAGCGGACAGTATGATTTGTTTCTTAGTTTTTTTGGGATATCGATTCACCCTATTAGAATAATAATGAAAAGTGTGTTCCAGCATATATGTGTGAAAAGTTCCAATCAAAAAAAATATGTACCTATATCAAATTTCAAAATCCAACAGATATTTAATCAAAATTATATCTGCCATGCTGAAATTTGGGTTTTCAATAAAATGATTTTGACCTAATAATGTATAAATATCTGCACCATATACTCCTGATGGTCTTCATATAGATTTTATTCCACTACTGCATGTCCTGTAGGTAGACAATGATTTTGTGCCCACACAGATTGACGACACACCCACGCTGAGTATGACAGGCTGCCAGAATGTGTTACGTTCATATACAGTTCTATGTAGTGTGTGTTGTGTGTGTGTGTGTTTGTGTGTGTGTGTGAGACGTAAGGAAATGTGAATGTGTACTAGAAAATTAGATGTACGTACGTTGAATAAACTAGTATTTAGAAGCATACGTGTGTGTGTGTGTGGTGTGTTGTGTGTGTGTTGTGGTTGTCGCTGTGTGCTGTGTGTGTGTGTGTGTGTTGTGTAAGTGTGTGTGTGTGTGTCGACGTGTGTGTGTGTCCAAGCAGGATGAGTGTAAGGGCAGGTTAAACTGAACGTACAGGGAGGAAATAGATGAGAGAAGAGGGAGAGAGAGAGAGAGAGAGAAAAAAAAAAAGAAAAAGCAGACATGGAAGGTCAGAAGAAGCGCACAGGAGTCGAAGCGTTTCCAGAGCTCAGCAGAACAGATTACAAAAATCTATTGATCTACTCGTCAATTGAGTAGCGTGTAAATCTGTTGTTGTATTTTTCCCCTGCTCCGGTTCTGAAACCCTGTTCGCAGCTCGGCTCCCTCTCGCCGCCAGATCACAAGACAGTCCCATGCAAATTTGAAAAAAACCTAACATATTGTTGTGGGAGAGAAAGATGGGGTGAGGATTCAGCTCATTTGTTTCAGAGAGTTCAGAAAGGGGAAGCAAAGTAAAGATACTACAGTGTAATACATGGACTGTTGACATATTGACTTCTTTAACATCAGCTGTTCATTTAAAACTGTAATTAGATAGATGATAATATGCAGCTGTTGCAGGTCTTCCAATCTGCGTCGACAAGAAACAGCTGTATTAACTTAATACTAGAACGAGAGTAGATAAGGGAAATTACCGTATAATAAGGTTTCTATAAAGTCACTGCTAATTCACGACTAGCACATTATAAATCCCTCACTACGATAACTCTATAATATATTGGCCTCTGTGACATAGTTTAAAACTTATTTTGTTGAATGAAGGTTCTGGATCACGAATGTAATGGATGAGACGCTGTTTTATATTTGGCTGATATATGTAGCTGCTTTCATTTCAGATTTAGCTTTAAACTTGAGCTCCACAGCAAATATAGATGATGTGTGTTGTGGTAGGTGGAGGATGGGGGATAATTTTTACATTAGTTTTTGCGAAATTTTGCTCTTTGTTTTCTCTGTTCTCGTTCCTTCTCTCTTTCACTTTGGCCTGTACAGTCTATTGTTCCACTTTTGCTTTCTTCTTGGATCTTGGTTTGGCTACTGGCAGCCTCTTAAATATTATCACACACAACATGTGCAGACTGTGTCAGAAATAGAACCAATAACACCCTGGAAATTTATTTCCATTATTGTCCCGTTTTTTCATTTCACAGTTGGAGAGTCAGAGGAAGGGAGGCCATTATGGGGGGAGTGACGGGGGGGGGGGGGGCGGGGGGTAGGGTGGGGAAGGGGGGGGGGGGGGGGGTGGGGGGGGGGGGGGGGGGGAGAGGGGGGGGAGGGGGGGAGGGTTACATAACATCTCCTAACTCACCTGCAGCTCTCCCCTCACAGGACAGACAATGTCCACATAAAAAAGAAAAAAAAAGGCACTTTAAACACTCACCACACTCACATACACAATTGCAGCGGCTGCAGAGTCCGGCTCCACACCCCACAGAGATAAATCATTCAACAAGTAAAACACCACAGCAAGCTTGTAACAGCATTCAACACATAGCCAACAAAATCTATACAATAAAGAAACAACCAACATATAGGGCTTAAGTCTCTCTTTAGAGGGGCAGAAAGCAAACAGAAAAAGGGAGGGGGAAAAACCCTCTCAACCCTTCAGTACGTTGATTTTAACCAAATAAACACACAACACTCTAATTTATAGTCGACACATTCATACTGTCCTATAAGCATGCTTTGCCGCTCCCCTTATTATCTTCTTTTTTCTTTTTCACTAATCTAAATTTTTGCTACCTGAGAAAGACAAGCACTTTCAGCACAAGCAGCTTCATACATGGACCCGTCAGCCACATAAAGAGCGGCTACTATCTAACTGAAGTAATCTGCTCCTCCAGCCTCCTTTCTGAGGACTGACCTGAAATTCTACCTAGAAAACAACAGGTTTTTTTGGCCCGTCTAAAACCACCTCCCTGAGGTTTTTATCAAATCAGCGGGCATCCTTAAAACTTATTATTTCTTTCCCCTTCACTTATATCCTTTTACTCTTTTCTCTTCTATTATTTTTTCTTTTCCTTTTCCTTTATTCCTTTTATTTTTTTTTTGTCTCTCTTCTATTCTATGTTACTACACCCCCCTTTTGCGTTGTGTACTACGCAAAAAGCATTAAATTTAGAGGCAGAGTCTCACTCCACCAATCAACCACATCATGGCACACACACACACACACACATGATTCTTTACAGTGCACCCACAGCAGACAACAATCTCAACGACCAAATTAGCACCCCCAATGTGTGAGAAATGCTCACGCCTCCTTCCCTTGGTCGACCTGGAGCGGGGATAAGTGCGTTGAGGTGCGTGGCAGCACAGGCAGGTCGCAGCACGTCCGGAGTACGTGACGCCAAGTTTGGTCGTTTGCTTCTCTTGCAATTTGAGTGAGGGATTGATAAGGAATTCTGTCTGACACCGCTCCTGTGGTCGGTACTCGTATGAAAAGGTTTATTACAAAAAGGACACAGGCATTGTAAACAAGCATCAAAAACAGCCTCGTGAGAGGACCCAAAACATACCAAAAAGAGGATCTCTCCACGTTTGATCCCAAAACTCATACAATTATAGGTTGTATGTTCCCTTGATACATCACAGTAAGTCCAGTATGCGTAACCTTTAGAAGAGCAGATACCGAGACATTATGTCCATACAAGGTCATTCTCTAATGGAGCAGATACAGATTTAACATAAACTCTACAACAGCATATCACAAAGTCAACGTTTGAGCAATGCAGGAGAAGGAGAACAGAAGAGGTACTCCCCCTCTTCTGGCCCCTCCGGTTTCACTCACCTATAGTATGCCTTCATAGCTTTCCATCTGTACTCATCTACTCTCAGTTAAGATACCACACCCCTCACAACTGCCAGGTCTGCGCCGGCGTCTTCCCCGCTCATCTGATCCAACTCATCACCGAGGTGGGGGTCGGCTTGACATAACTTCTGCTCCTCTCATTGACCTGGCAGTGTCCAAAACATGCGGGCCGCGGTCTGATGATACGACTACAAAAAGTCGATCATAGACCTGCCGCACCTATAGGGTGTCCTGGGTGAAGTGATGCACCTACCTGTGGTACATTATGCCTTAGAACATGGTGTAGTTATGGCCAAGCTGTGCGACTGAGCACAGAAGTCCAATATATGACTGAACCGTTCGGGTTCAGTATCGGGCAGGCCGTTACCTCCCCACCACACCCTTACCCCTTCCAGGTCACGCTGTCATTGCCACAGTGGAGCGTTGAAGTCTCCTCAGCAGTAGGACAAGGTCAAGTCCCCTTTCGTCGCACTTTTCCAGCACCCGTCCCAAGGACTCCAAAAAGGCGCGGTAGTCTGAACTGCTGTTCGCGCGCATATAAGCCCGAACGGACAACAGTCAGAACCCGATCCCCGACGCCAGAGGCGCGACGGGACGCAACCCTTTCGTCCACTGGGGTTAAACTTCCAACGTACAGGTAGAGAGCCTGGGGACCACCAAGAAGCCACCGCCCCTCCGCCTCTCACCCGGAGCAACTCCAGCCAAAGAGAGAGACCAGCCCTCTCAAGGCACATTGTTGGTTCGTAGCTGACGCTATGTGTCGATGTGAGGCCGACATATCTAGCCGGTAATCGCTCGACCTCTTTCCACAAGCTCCCGACTCACCACGGTAAGGTGACGTGTTCAAGTGAGGAGATTCACTTGGGTCTATTCTTTATTTTTCGTGGGGACAGGAAAGGGAGGTAGGCAGTCTATTGTAAGATTTCATCTGAAGAGAGAATGATTGGGATATCATTTAACAATTTAGCAACAACACAATAACTTCACTGGGCATAGACTTACGCTTAAAGTCCACTGGGCACGGGCGCAATGTGACACATCTGTCGTGCGACGCCCGCAGCAGATCGCGCCCATATATAGGTCAATTGGAGCACATGCTCCAACCGGGCCAACGTTAGTCGCAAATACCACCCGCGCGGCTGTCGTGTGGCTCCTCTCTAGATCTTGCTGTTGCTGGTCTATGTTTTTTTATCTCGTACACGTGGCTACGCGGGCCCATACAACAAGGTAAAAACTACGTAAAACTGTAATAAAAAATTTAGCACATCTAAAAATGATAAAAATAAAATCCCTCTTTGTACCAGAGGCAAAGCCAGCAGCAGTGCAACTGTCGTGGAGTTTTTTTTTTCATTGCACATTAAAATAAATCAGTTCAAATCAAGGTGTAGCCATGATTGTGTATTTTAAAACGCGTTTCTAGTTATGCTTGCAAAACTCTATATAAATGATGGCAGAATCCAGTGAAGCAGATTTCATCTGTGAAAAATACTGACTAGCCATTAAATCAATCAAAATATTCGACTTGAAAATCTCGTGCTGAAAGACAGCTGTAACCACAGGCCTACCTGTCGCCCGTTGCGCCTGTGCCTGGTTGGAATTACGGGCTTTAGGCAGTGAAAAGATAGTAATATGTATTGCTATACAAATGTCATTAATAGCAACACAAAATAATTCAATGAAATGTTCAATCATTCATATGACAGCATTAAATGTAAATCAACTGGAAAAGCATATAAATACGCTCTGGCTAATAAATAGCGTTTCATAAGTCTTTGATAATTGGAGCATGATATGAATGACACAAAGTCTATCAGACAAATCCGCATGTGCTCCCTCAATGGCTCTTTTCAACAGCTTAAACAGAGAATTAAAAAAAAGAACCAAATAAACAATGTAGGAAAAAGAGAAGAAGTACGCGGTTAGATGCAAGGCATAACAGGTATTTAATTGATTATTTAAATCTTAAGACACGCAGACAGGATCGGTCAGGATCTAAAATTCACTATATGAATAGACTTTCAGCATATCACCAAGTCTACACAGAACACAAGCAAACTGCTACTCGACTTTTCCACGGATTGCATGAAACCACTTGAAACATTTCTGTACCTCCATGTCTCTCTGTGTTCTCTTCCTAGCAGTCGCTTCATCAGACACAGGTCAGATCCTATAAATATTAAAACATTGACACAATAAGAATTTCAAACTTGAGAGAGAAAAGAAAATACCACTGCATTTCTTCTGCTTTGAGATAACTGACATAAATTAGGCAGAAGAGAATCAGGACATTCCCTCCTCTCCTTTCACCACTCCTTCACCCTCATTCTCATGCAGGGACAGTTCTTAAGTATTTTGTTAATGTGCATTTTATACATACAGTATCTAACATTATTACTGTTAACTTTGGCCAGCCAGCCACCCTGTTGATTGGCCTAAATCAAAAAAGCCCGTGTTGGTAGTGCTGATTGGACAAAGTGCAGCTAGAGTCTAGGGGTGGGTGGTATACTGGAGCCATGCTCACCCCTAGGGATGTAACGATACACTCAACTCACAATCTGATACAATTTGATGCTGGGTTAACGATGCGATTTTCTCACAATTTGCATTTTTTAAACAGAATGAGCTTGCAGACTAACTATGACAGAGAAAGATTTCTTGATTTATTTCTCAGACAAAAACATCTGAGTTATGGTGTAATTGTAAAACACAAACATGACATTGCCAATAGGGTGAAAAGAGGTAGAATTGTATATCCTTTATTATTTCTTAATACCGTGATATAATAACATCACTGCAAAAAACAAAGTAAATACCGTGATTTAAATTTTTGGTCCCATCGCCCACTACTACTAGAGTCTATTTGAGGACACCTGTGCATTGTTTGTAATGACCCTGATGAAGCCATGTGTATGGTTCTTATGGAGATAAAATAAAGATTTTATTTTGTAGCTTTCTTGTGTGCAATATTTCTACTTTTTCAACTAATTTGATGTTTCCTGTCATCATCTGTTCCAAGACAGTGCTGTGCACGGGGCATCTACCTTTAAATGAGCTGCCTTTTGAGAACATGCTTAATTTACAGCAACATGAATTTGCTTTTTCAAATTATCCCACCAATGACAAGAATTTACCTGGAACAAAATCCTCAAATCTTTTGGATCTTTTCAACCTCTTAGTCGGAAGGACCTCCTCTTCATCGTCATACTCTTCAGCGTGGCTGGTTTGACTGTACTCCTCACAGTCACGAGCACTCTCTGCAAAGACATTTACATTTCATGCACTTCAACACAGCTTTTATTAATGCATAATCCACAACTGATAAAATTTGAACAGGTCTGTGTTAACGGTTTTACTTTATAAGAGTAGTATAAGTATAAGAGGTTACCTGAGATAAATTTTCTTTTCACTAATATGAATTTTTCCCAGTCCTCCTTGGGGACCACGTGATGGTCAAAGCAATATTTGACCTGTCTTTGGCCACCTTACAATTTTCCCTGGAATATCAATCCAGACATCCGGGATGGTTCCCTCCATTTCGTTTCCATGTTCTAACCAAACTGCCCTGGCGTACAGCATCACCTGCAACAAAAAAGGATATAAAAAAGAAAATATTGCCTATGTCTGGATCAGTGATGTTTCTGTATCATCATGTAGTAATTTTCAAGGTCTTTCGCTGCAATAAAAAATTAGTTGAAACTAAGGCTGTCAAAGTTAACACATCTGATTAATCTGGAAACAATAACACTTCAAAGAAAAATGAATGCACGATTAATCGCATCACGTGGCCTGTCTGTGTATACAGTCTATGGTCTGTGTTTGCATCGCCACACATGCAGCCTGTCAGCAACAGAGAAGATTGGCTGAAGGGGAGGTCTAATTTGGTGTAATTTGGACTAGGGTTGCAAAATTCTGGGAATTTTCAAAGTTGGAAACTTTCCATGGGAATTAATGGGAATAGATGGGAATTAACGGGACTAAACCGGAAATTTACAAAATTGAAGGTTGGCCCTTAACAGGGAACTTAAATATAGTTGGGGAAAATATATTGTAGCATAATCTTGGCTAAATCAACCAGATTTAATGCAAGTACACTTGAATATCTATGCTATTCCTCAATTACATGCACACAGCACACTGCTTAGTGCAAGGCTATTGAGGCCACACCCCTACATGCTTGAGGGAAGAGACTTTTGTTTTACATGTTGAATGGGACTTTTTTGGAGGGAGGGGGACTCCTTTCATTTAACATTTTGAAAGGGGGGAGGGGTGGGGTCAATTTACTTTTTTACTCAACATTCATCATTTGACAGCTGCAGTTTAAATTGAACTTAAAATAGATGAAAGCCAAGATGGATTGATTGCCAACCTTCAGTTGAAATGTTCAATGCCATGCCGGAGAGGAATCAGGACAGATCCATTGCTGAAAGATAGGCAGACCACTTTGCGAAGGAGTTCTGTTTCCTTTACTACTTTTCTTTTGAAGACTTGACCATCCCTCATGTACACAATGTTCAAGAGCTCTGACTGACACGGTGTGTCAAAAAAGTTTGCAGTGTGGCTGTGTTTTAACACATTGCAAACAACTGCCCCATCTCCTCTCCTCTCTTGAACAAAGGCAAACCTATCATCTCCCATCAGGAAGCAACTGTCCCTCAGTTTTGTGGATTTTTGGCCTTGTCTCAAGTTGTGCACTGGTCTGGGCATGTCAATTTTCAATGATGCGTTTGGATTACTTGTGCTAATGGGTTTGGCCTGACTTGACAAGTTTTTTAATCTGCTGCAAGTGTTCTCAAATGGAAAACAACAAATGTCATTCAGAGAACACCTGAAATGAGTGACATCTTCGTGGATGTGTAACAGTGCATGCACATTGTACACATTGAATGTTTTGCCATAAAGTACAGGGCAGCTAGACACAAAGTGCCTAATCAACTCAGTAGAATAATCCAGATAGGTAGCTCTTTGTCTGTCATCTGAGTCCAACATGATTGATACTGCCACAGTCAATGTCAGAAAATGATTGTACTCCCGTGACGGGGTCAGCCCTATGTTCCCACAGCCCTATGTTCCCACATTTCTAAGAATGTTTTGAAAATTAGGCCCTATTTTCCCACAGTCTTATATGTTCCCATAAGCCCATGTCCACACTAACCCGGGTAATATTTATCCGGTTAGCCCTTCCGTCCACATTAGAACGGTGAATTCCGAAACTGAAAACGATGCTTTACAAAAACGATTGCTGAGGTGGATAAATGTGAAGACGCTGTGGAACGTGGATGCAAAGCGTTCTGAAAACGATTAGTGTGGATGGAGATCGTTTTCATTGTCAATGTGCATTTTTTACCTGGGTTAATGTGGACAAGGCCTAAGATTTTTCTCAAAAGGAAACCCTATGGTCCCATATTTCTTAACACAGGGCTGTGGGAACATAGACACGCTCCCCCTGTGACGACACAGTATTTTTCAGTACTATGGGTCTTGTGTAAAGAAGAAGTTGGCGAAACTCTGTGGCCTTCCACCTGTCTAACTCATCAAGTCCACGGGGCTGTCGCACAAACTCACTGGGCATCTGGCCTCTCAGCATTTTAAGTTTTTGTGAGATTTCACATTTCTGTCTCACTGACAGTCGACACAATTTTGGGCCTCTGGTCAGATATACCAGCATGTGCCTCACAACACCCAGGCAAACTGTATGCATATAGTCCAAAACAAAGGCACTCACACAGGGAATGCCAGCAGGAATTAAAGGGCTAGCCCCAGTTTGATGGGAGGAGTACTCCACGTGACTAAACGTGTCATCTGTGCGCAAAGTGGATGTCAGTTGATTGAACACAACTCTTCTTTCAACATACTGCCTTCTCACTAGGCACCTCTCACAACTGTCATAAGCAGTATGACCTTTAATGCATTTTAAATATGCTCTCGCAGGTGCATCGCATACAAAGGTGTGGAGATTCACAGCAAACTTTTTGCCATTACACATCAGGCCATTCTGTTGTAGATCTTTTGAACTCCTCCAAAAAATCACTGAGTTAATCATCAAGGGGCTGTGGTTTACTATTTCCAGCATACAGTGCCACAATGAAGGGACTGAAGTTACTGAATTTCACCAGTATTGGCCAGAACTGTAGCTTGCAACTTTTAAAGCTGGGTAGTCCATCAATGTTTACATCTAGATGAACAGTGTTATGTTGTTGTCTGCAAACAGAATCTTGTCTCAGTACACTGGAAATGCCCCTCTCCAAGCCATAGTAGACATATTGTCCATTGCATTTGGGCTGACTGTCAATGGTTTGTGGAGTGGCTAGTAATGTGCGTGCATCCTTGGGGAGTACATGTCCATGTTCCCTAAGAATTTGCAACAACTCATTTAAGGACCTATGAGTGGTGTGATTTCTGGTACTCCACTCTGCCAAGTCATCTCCCAGGTTTTTAACTTCTGGATGTGGTTCGAGATTTAAAATTTCCGCATCTGAGTCGGACATTCCAATGTCTGTGTCAAAGTCTAAATCAACTCTGCATCCACCGTTGGAGGCATGGAGGAGTGCAGGGAATGTGTAAGTTTCACTTTTACACTGTTGGGTCTGAGCTCTACCTCATGAGCTGGACACCAACTATGTTGAATTTTGGTTGTTTATCAATTTATTGGCTCATAAATCATAAATTAAGAAAATATTAATATTAAAAATATTAATATTAAACAATAACTTTAAAATTAATTAAAGTTCACGGGGCACCAGCCTAAACTAATAGGCAAAATAGCCAATATAGTTTTAGTCTCAAATTATTACCATTAATCTGGAACTCTGATTAACAATTAGCTTACTAACTATAACCAAACTACCAAATCAACAGTAAGTTAAGGTTGAAGGATTGGAATTCTACAAAGTAGAGGTTGGCAACATTCACGCTTGTGCAACATTAAACACACCAGTAGTTATACTTAAGGCATTTATTTATAATGAAGCAGAGTAAAACACAATGTCTGATCTAGTATATACAGGTGTGTGTGTGTATGTGTGTTTGTGTGTGTGTCTGTGTGTGTGTGTGTTTGTGGGGACACAAACAAAGGCAAGATGGCCGATTCAAAGTGGTCACTGTTACCACATGACCTGAACAAAGAAGATTACACAAGATGGCGGTAAACAAAGAAACTACTCAAAATGGCCGCTGGACCACCTGGGGTGTGTGAGAGGGAAGGTGTGAGTTTCTTTGTTAGCCTAGCTCATGTAATCTAAAGGTACCAGGTTAGAGGGGGGTGGTTAGCTTCATGCAGGTTCTAGAACTGAGACATACTGCTATGTGTGTGAACATACGAGTACCTGATTAACTGTATGACTGACCACAACCTAAGCCAACATTACAACAACAAGACATCAATCAACAAGTACATTAACAAAGTTAAGACTTCTGCTGCTTAGTTATGCTGTGCAGTGCTATGCTGTGAAAGGTTAGGCCCAGTCAGTTAACATAACCCAGTCCTGGAAACAAGCAAAGAGGTCCTTTCCAGTGTTGGTGTAAAGTCCAGTGAGTTAGGAGATTTCCTAGTGGAGTAAAGTCCTGTCTGGCTGTGTTGCTTTGCAGTTATCTCCTTTGTTCTCCTCACAGAGTTAACTGTTCCGTGCTAACTCTGCTACAACTCCTGTTGCTTGGAAAACCAGCTGGCCTTGTGCCGTAGCTGCTGATTCTGACGAGGATTTGGTTCACTCACAGTTAATCCGAAGCAGGTCGCTGCTATTGAGGAGATGAGCGTTGGCAGGTTGCTGGTAGCAGGCCGGTGAGAGAGCTGGTTTCTCAGGTAGCAGGGCTGACCTGGGCTGGGGCCTTGTTGCCCTTTGAAGAACTGAAAGGAGAGAGCTGGAGCTGCTCTCCAGAGCAAGCCAAAGGAGAAGAGAGCGAGAAGAGGGCCAGAGATCTGGTTTTGTTTGGTGACACCCTTGGGGGTCACATGTCACACGCGGACCCACACTGGCTGGCCAGTAAGGTCCGTGGGGGGAAGGGTCGTCCCCAGGTGTGAACGGTGAGGAACTGTGGAGTGTGAGTTCCTTTGTCCAGTGGAGCAAAGAAACATTTGGTCTCTTGAATGATTGAGTCCTAACAACACACACAGAGGGATACAGACAGCGGCGGCAGTGCATTAGCTGACAGCTTTTTTTTTTCAAACTTTATTGAACAATTCAATATTACAGTTTCACAATGGAATCTTCAGTTTTCATTTTGCATTCTTAAGAATTATACAAAACATGTTAAAACTCTGACCAAAAACTGTTCCAAAACAGCAAGGCCATACCGACATCAAATAAATTACATATATTTAAAAATAAATATCAGAAAAATAAAAATAAACTATGACATGTTATAAGAAAATAAGCAAATTCATAATACAGGCTAATCTTCCTCACCTCCCAGCAGTCAGGATTCAAAAAACAGATCTCTATTAACAAATCATTCATATCTTACAGCATACACTATCCGTACCTCATGACACCATCAATGAGCCACGTAGATGGTCCCCATAATAGAAGAGTCAGTGGAGTGCATGAGTGCCACAAGTCAATCAAAGCACCAGGTACCGTGACATATTCTGACACTTCTGACAAGTCTTGCACTGGTTTGTATGTGTACGTCAAAAACAACAAAGAGGAAAAAAATGGATATGATATTTTCCCATAGTTATGATTATATTAACCATATCAGATATTTCTTTAGTGAGATTATTTTTGTAAATTAAAATCTGTTGTATATCAAATGGTGTGATATTCTTCATTTCAATGCTTAACCAATTATGAAGGTTCTGCCAAAGACAGATGCCAAAGAGATATTCAATGGTTTCCGGTTCTTCGAGACAGAAACTGCAAGGGTCAACCTCAAAACCAAATCTTTTTTTTAGCATTTCTGCTGCAGGATAATAATTGTTTATGATTTTGTATTGTAATTCCTTTGCCTTTGGGGGACATTAGCCGACAGCTTGTCTACTCAAGAAAATAAAACTGAGTTGGGTTTATAAGTGCCAAACCCCGAGCAGATAAACCAGTGATATGGGCACACAGAACAGTCACCATGAGCAGAAAACTATCTGCTCCATGAGCGCACAGAACAATGTCCGCGTGCACGCTGCTTTGACTAACGGCTGAGTGGGCGTTTGTATTTGAAAATCCCGGAAGGAAACGAGAGTGGAGTCGATCTTTAAAATGACACCTCCTGTTCTAGCTGAAGATGCGATTTTGCGAGATTCTCTATTGTAGTACAGAAACTAGTACATTTTAATATACAGCAATATAATAAGGCCTGGCTGTGACCTGGAGCACTTTAGTCTTTTATTTTTTAGTCTTATTATGAACATCCCTTTTAATTTTATATTAAAGTTACAAAAATGTTTGTGTATTCTGTCAATTTTGGTTCTTAGAAAAATTGCAAATTGAAACTGGCCAAAATTGTATTGGCAGGTTAGACCCCAAAAAAATTTCTGGAATTGGCCAGGAAATTTGTAATCTGGGCATCTCTAATCTCTTGGTGTGGACGGTCCATTACACTGTAATTCTGTGGGGAAACAGTGTAAGTAGCTTGGATATTTTCTCATTTTAAAAGAAAATCACAACAATTTAATTCAAGCAATATAGAGAAACTCTTCCACAAAGCTGAATGATAAACAAAAATGTCAAGGACATGTCTTAATAGTGAACTTACTGTGGTTGGCAGCTCTTCTTTTCTCTATGAAGATAGAAAAACAAATTTATCAAGTGTAGTAATATGTCAGAAACACATTTTGCATTAAAATGAATTGTTACATTCTACAATGGCGATGTTAAGTACAACAAATTAGACTAATAGCTACATGATGATACAAGAAAATGAAGTGAAACTGCAGACTGATCACATACAAAACTATATTAAAGGACCAGCCAGACAACTGAAAATACTGAATTATTCAAAATATTCTCTACAGAATAACCATGGTGGGGTTGATGACCATCTGTCAACTGTGCATTACCTCTGAAGGACACATAAGTCTAATTAAATGAGGACATTAAAAGAACACAACAGTAGTTAGACATTGCAGCAGCTAATACTAGCTGAGGACTGTGGTTAAAGGTGCACTCTAAAGCTTTCACACGAATTGTATTTTGTATTTCTTAGACGCGTCACCCTCAACAACTGAGTATTTCAAAATAGACAGCAGTGTGTGTTGTCTGTGTTGAGTTTTGAGAAGTTTAAGCGTTGCGACAGCTAGCTGTCACGGAAATTTAGGACAGGGGAGTTTGGAGTGGGCATGTCAGATCAGTAGAATTAAAACCGCCATAATTTACAAAAAGATCACAACATCTGATAATTTAAAGATTATATGAAGATTTATATTATGACATCTGACATGACAATTTTAAGATTTCCAACTAAACACAAACGTTACTGTCTTATTTATGATAGGAATACTTCTTTCGACCTCATCTTTCATTGGGTAAAGAAGTAAACATACAGCTCGACATTCTCTACTTAAAAGATAATGTTCCCAGTCTGTCTCAATGAGTCATTACGAAATATTATATACTCTTACTGTCCCTTAGGCTAGCCCCTGCACATTCAGCTTGTCCAGTTCACGTGGCCCATTCTAGCCAGCAGCCTACCTGGCTCTCACTAACTGTCACTCGCACTCACAGCCACTGGCCTTAAATTTATGTGGTAAATCATATGAAAATCTGTATTATTTTTTGTACTAAAACCTATTATTCATAAAGGGAAAAGTCTGATATGAAGCCTACCGCACTCTCATTTAAAACAGATAACATTAGCTTATGTGCATCCAAAAAAAGCAGATTTTGAATTTATGAATAAACAGCAATATAACGTTTTTAACGTGGATGCATAAAATAATAAGAGAGTTAGGAAGCACATTTCCTCTAACTGCAAAACCACCTGATCTGTAAATGCTGCCTGTAGTCACAACCAAGTTAACTTAATGTTGTAATTAACATTAAGTTCAGTTACATTATGTAATTAACATAATGTTAGCACCCAAGTGGCGCTAACATTATGCTAACATTATACGAAGCGGTTTGCTAGCAGGCGCCAAAAAAAAAAAAAAAATTCTAACAAACGTTGTTTTCCAAGTCGTATGTACAAAATGAGACTTGATAAATTGCCTAACAATGTCGTGTGTGTTTTACAAAGACTTTCGTTTCAAGGTTTTGTGGAAGTTTAATTTAATTTCTTACCTTAAGATCTGCACGAGTCGCTGAGTCACTGCCACTGTGTGATTGTACAATTCCTTGCAGACTTCATATCCATCCGTGCGACAAAACTATAGAAAACTTTCCTGGCAAGTTGGCTCGATTAAAAAAGCAATGTCATTTCATAAAAGGTTGAAGTAGTCGTTAAAGGCAATGTTAACCACTACAAGTCCCAATTAAATTATTAATCACCACTATAAAAGTAGAACTACTTTCACAGCGGAAAGATATCAGTCTGGTAACAAGAACGTGATTGGTTAATTCAACCCAACTTTATTAATACTGTATGACCTTACAGCCAAAAATGTTTTAAATACCAAACCACAGAGACAGTTGTTAAATAAAAAATATTCTATATTCTATAAAAAATGACAAATTATTATTAACAAACGGGGAATATGTGTATAGATAGATAGATAGATAGATAGATAGATAGATACCTCTCTCACAGGTGGGATGCTGCACTTTGTAAATGAGAGAAATTTATTAAAAGATGCTGCTATGAATAAAAATTATTTTGTTAAGGTGGAAGGTTGGTATAGGGTTAATAATTCAAGTTATTGTTGTTAGGATGGCTGCCAGTACTGCATAAAATTATGGGAAAACGTTTTTTTTTTTATCTCTGAATCCAGAGGCAAAACCTGCCCAAAACAGGAATAACTCCTCAACTATATGGCCTATATTCATTATTCTGGTTACTTTTGAAAGAAGCTAACATGAATCCATGGTATTTAAACCATTTCTATTACCATTCCAGAGTCAAATGAAGATGCAACGAAGGAATTTTTTATCCTTGCCTTGTAAAAATGCACTATAACAATAAAGTACTATGACGATTAACCAAGTTCCAGTAGCAAATTTTTCTGCTGAATTTGTTTTCCAACTCCTGTGCAACAATTGTAACTGTAAACCTGATGGAAATACACCAAAATGCAACATTTATGATGCAAAATATATATTTTTTCCCAGGTACTCAGGTTTTGGCTTGTTTATATTAGCCTTTACTGTGATTTTGAATTCAAAATACTATTTATTTGCATGGCAACAAGTTGCAAGTAACATAAACCTCCAAAAATCATTGAAGTATTACTAAAAACAATGGATATTGCTGAGTATTGGTTAATTTTTAAGAAGTCTATGCTGTACAGGCAGATAAATGGAGAACAGGCATTGAAACCTCACTCTTCATGACAAAAAAACAGCCCTAAGGGGCCTGCCTTGCCTATATTGTTATTAATTTGCTTGATGTTGATATTGGTGTCGGTAAAATGGTTTACATGAACTTTTAGCTGATGTTCTGTTTAATTTGGTGCATGACTATGTTTCTACATGATTTGTGCTTGTTGTGAGTGTGATTTGAAATACCCAAAAAATCTGATCTGGATTCTGGATAGGATTGGATGATCAAATTCGTATCCCGTTTTTTTACGATCACCACATAACCAGGTTTTGAAATACGCAACTTTGAGATCTTATCCAGATAACCTTGAACCAGTTTAAAAGTTTTGAATACTGAGCCCAGGCATTTTCTTCAGTATCTTGTAAACACCATTGTTCATGACCTTCAAATCCCACACATGGATAGGCATATAGGCCTATAGGCCTATATCACATGCTGATAGATAGATAGAAATAGATAGATAGAAATACTTTATTCATCCCCGAAAGGAAATTCAAAATCCAGAAGCTCATCAAAACATAGAACAACAAAATTAGCATGTTAATATTAAAACTTCAAAAATTCAGGAGGAGTTGAACAGTCTTATTGCTGTGGGGACGAAGGATCTCCTGAATCGCTCTGTTCTGCAGCGCAGTGAGAGGAGCCGACTGCTGCAGCTGCTCCTCTGTTGCTCCAGGAGGCTGTGGAGAGGGTATCTGCTATTGTCCATTATAGCTTTCAGTTTGTTCAGTGTGCCCCTCTCCACCACAGATCTTAGCGGGTCCAGATTCCTGCCCAACACTGAGCCTGCTTTTTTGACCAGTTTGTCCAGTCGCTTGGGGTTTTTGTCTGTAAGGCTGCCTCCCCAACACACAGCAGCAAAGAAGAGTGCACTGGCCACCACTGTGGTCATCATCTCCACACACACATCAAAGGACCTCAGTGTCCGCAGGAAGAACAGGCGGCTCTGCCCCTTCCTGTAGAGGGCATCGGTGTTAGGAGACCAGTCCAGCTTATCATCCATGATGACCCCTAGATATTTGTAGGTGTGCACCACCTCAATGTCCACCCCACAGATGTTCACTGGCTGAAGAAGGGGCTTATGCAGAAATCCACAATCATTTCCTTTGTCTTTGAGGTGTTCAGTAGAAGGCAGTTTTTGTGACTCCAGTCACTGAAGGCTGTTATCAGATCCCATATTCGAATTCATGTCCATTTCTGATACACGCCACAATAGCAGTGTCATCCGAGTATTTCTGGATGTGGCAGGACTCAGAGTTGTATTTGAAGTCCGCAGTATACAATGTGAACAGGAATGGAGCCAGGACAGTCCCCTGTGGAGCCCCCGTGCTTCTTATTAATGTCCCAGAAACACAGTTCCCCAACCTGACAAACTCTGGCCTTTCTGTCAGGTAATCTGTGATCCAGGAAACAAAGGTACCAATAGCTGTCAGGACAATTTCACTAGCCAGCCAGCCAGTCAGCCAGTCAGCCAGCCTTTCCCTGTCCGTCTGGCATATTCTTTGATCTTTTTGGTCAAAATGGATGTCCTCTTTCTCAACTAGCTTGTCAGTATACATTCAGATTGTGGCATGATCTGTCTGATATGGTCAACCTTAAAGTCTCAGCATTAGTACCAACTGATTATGGTTATCAATATGTCTGAATGATAGCCTCTCAGAATTCTATACTAACTCAGTTCATCACTGGATTTCTAGATTGCAGCCTGTCGGAACGTCTGCTTTCAACTAATTTTGGTATATGTCCGGAATTGGGCCAGGCTGAACATCTTTACTCAGTGTCATTTAACGACTAATTCAGGCTGTCATATAGATGTCCAGATTGTGGCCTGTCAGAACGTCTGTTTTCAACTAGTTCTGGTTGTCTGTAGATGTCCAGAATTGGGCCAGGCTGGACTACTTCACTCAATGTCATTTATTAACTAATTCAGGCTGTCATATAGACGTCCAGATTGTGGCCTATCGGAATGTCTCATTTACACTAGTTCTGGTTGTCTGTAGCCGTCCAAAATTGGGCCAGGCTGGACGACTTTACTCAGTGTCATTTATCAACTAATTCAGGCTGTCAAACAGACGTCCAGATTGTGGTTGGTCAGAACGTCTCATTTCAACTAGTTCTGGTTGTCTGTAGACGTCCAGAATTGGGCCAGGCTGGGTGACTTTACTCAGTGTCATTTATCAACAAATTCAGGCTGTCATATAGACGTTCAGATTGTGGCCAGTCAGAATGTCTATTTTCAACTAGTTCTGTCTGTAATTAGACGTCCAAAATCGGGCCAGGCTGGACTACTTTACTCAGTGTCATTTATCAACTAATTCAGGCTGTCATATAGACGTCCAGATTGTGGCCTGTCAGAACGTCTATTTTCAACTAGTTCTGTCTGTAAGTAGACGTCCAAAATTGGGCCAGGCTGGACTACTTTAAGCAATGTCATTTATTGACTAGTTCTGGCTGTCATATAGACGTCCAGATTGTGGCCTGTCAGAACGTCTATTTTCAACTAGTTCTGTCTGTAATTAGACGTCCAAAATTGGGCCAGGCTGGACTACTTCACTCAATGTCATTTATCGACTAGTCCTGGCTGTCATATAGACGTCCAGATTGTGGCCTGTCAGAATGTCTATTTTCAACAAGTTCTGTCTGTAAGTAGACGTCCAAAATCAGGCCAGGCTGGACTACTTCACTCAATGTCATTTATCGACTAGTTCTGGCTGTCATATAGACGTCCAGATTGTGGCCTGTCAGAACGTCTATTTTCAACTAGTTCTGTCTGTAAGTAGACGTCCAAAATCGGGCCAGGCTGGACTACTTTAAGCAATGTCATTTATCGACTAGTTCTGGCTGTCATATAGACGTCCAGATTGTGGCCTGGACGGACGGACGTGATATCAACTAGAATTGGATGTCCACAGACGTTGCTTGCTCAGTGGGCACATGTATTGTTCTCATGTTACATTATGACTATATTTAAAATGTTTGTTTCATCAATATACCAAGTACAACTCACCCTGTATTGATCAGGTATTTGAGATGGATACCTCGCCTCTCTTTTCCGAACATTAAAAAAAAAGGTAAGAATTTGGTCGTCATTTGGCGCTTTGTCCTCAGGCTAAACATGACAGCGTCCAAATGCTTGTCCCAAAAAAATTTGAAATTTGAGGATGCATTGAGCATGCAGTTTTAGATTTGATGGCGTATGCCTGGGGCCACTTGGTTAAATAGTCAATCAGTACACATATATACTGATTGCCTGTAGTGGCAGTTTTTAATTTCCCGATTAAGTCCACGCCAATCAGCTCAAACGGTGTGGTAACCTATAATAAAGAAAATTTTGGCTGATAAATGTGTGTCATATTTCCTGTAAAATTTAAATTTCTGTTAACAACTTATTTTTATCTAAAAGTAAAAGATGATATAAAAACAAAATATTTGTTGTTGTTTTTTTACCTTTATTGGTTTGTATTCCACCTCCTGTTTGATGATCACACCGCTGGCCCGGCATGCAGTACACTGGTTCACCTGACATATGAAACAACAACCAAAAAACAAACTACTATCATTTTCCCCATCTGTGTGATTTAGAATGTCATAAAAACAAGTTTTCATTTTAGCATCACTTAAGAGTTTAGAGTGTATAGTATTAACAGACAATTTTATAAAAGAAAAGCAATTTTTTGTGAGACTAACAACAATCTGGGAGGAAAGTATAGGCTCATACTAACCCACTGATGTATGTCCTCTGACATGCCAGGCCAGTAAAATCTTTGTGAAATAGCCTCTCGGGTTTTCTTCTGGCAACAGTGTGACCCTACACTGCTGGCATGGAAGTCCACAAAAACCTCGTTTGCATCCTTTTGTCCACATAAGACCTTTGCCTTGAGGTACTGAGGTTGTCCTTTGCACCTAATATAGTACAACTCACCATCTGTGAATTGTGAGCTATTAGAATTTATATTTTAAAAAAAAATGTTTTCTTCATTTTTTTTACTTTTAAAGCTATTAAATATTTATAGGATTTGTCACATAAAAAGTAGCATTGCTTCTAATTAAGGCTATTATTACTAATGTAGTAAGGGTGGCAAAGCAATTTCGATTGACTGCTGTTAATTGAAGATAAATCATTAAAGAAAACACACTCTCACACCCACGCATCCTTTACTATTTCTAAAATATATTTAAATATATCAGAAGGCACACTTACAATTGCTTTTAAATCTTTTTAACATTTATAAGCATTTTATATGATTTGCCACATAAGATGTAGCCTATGCTCTCATTAGGCCAATGATTGCAATTTAGCAATGTATTGCTAAATTGCAATACATAACTATAATTAAATTATAGTTTAGTATCTGGTCAAAGAGAAAGGGATCCATGATGGGATGTCGCAATCTGTGTGTTCTCAGGTTAATTGAGATGATATAACTGTAGATTTTGAACATGTCACATCTCTTTCTGCGCACGGAACTTTGGTTAATACGTGGGCGTGGACATGTCGATCAAATATGCGCGGACGTCTCAATCAAGTATGCGTGGACAATGCGTGGACAATCTCTTTCTCTCTCTCTCTCTCTATTCATATATAATACACATATATACAGTATATATATATATATATATATATATAAATATATATATATACACACATATACAGTATATATATATATATATATATATATATAAATATATATATATACACACACACATACAGTATATATGTAGATATATAGCTACATATGTATATATCTACAAATATATATACCTTTAAAGTCCAACATTAGGAGCTGGAATCAATTTTTGGAAGTAAAAAACTGCATTTTATGCGTTACATTGGCCCTTTACAGAGTTTTCAACAGGTAAAGAGAACTGGTTATGGTATAATCTTCAAATCATAATTGTGGTGAGTGATTTGAAGTAATTTTGGGGCAGAAAACCCTTTCAGTCCCAAATGTCTTTATTGCATACATAAGTAAGATATACATCATGTTAATTACAGTCTATTTAACAAGGATATCAGACATAACAAACACACAAACATAAAAATAACATTATTGACTGTAATCACGTTAATATCATGCCTGATTACACTATAAACAGCAAACACGTTTATGGCCGCAAATTCTGTTGAAATAAACGTTATCGTCTCACACATACATAAC
>NW_019188878.1:43121-44079 GCF_002260705.1 Seriola dumerili
AGGATCTGAAGACCCAGTGGATTTGTTCTATTTTATTTTTGATGGACACTTTAGGAGTTGTAGCGGGCTAACCATTTCACGTCGGACTGCTTTCTCAACTGGGACCAGTACAATGCGGAATTCGCTACATTCTGAAGATAAAGCATGGATCAGCACCGACTGTCCGAGACCCAACTTCAAACTTGGGAGCTGTAAGTTTCACCATTTTATGTTGCTTTACTGTATGTACACGAGAGCCTGTTGCATGTGTTGTTAGCATGGCAGCTAATGTGGCTAATGTTTTGCCTCGTCCACACAGCCGGGTGTAGCCGGGTACAGATTGTATGCAATTCTGCTGCTTGGTATCGCTGTGTGACGTTGATTAGAGCCAACCTGCTAACTTTATCACACTTGAAAGGCGTTTTAGCTGTCTGCAAAGTCAAGCCAGTAAAATTCAGACTAAACAGGCTTTACAGCGATTAGCATAGGTGTCTGGGCTTGTTTGTTAGTGCTGTGAAAATTAGTATTGAGAGTCATGCCTTATGATGTCCGTTTTAACGTTTATATCATGTTTACAGATACAGTGCCTGTACATAATATCCAGATAAGCGCAGAATTACAGGGAATATGTGAAAGGGGATAGTCTATAATACACATTTTTTGCATTTTGCACAGAAAGTGAGCTATTTGCAGCATTTACAAGCTTTTGACAACCCAATTTACACATAATTGAGTGCATTTGTTATCATTTTTGCACTGCTTGCAGCTGTTGCCATAACNTGTTATCATTTTTGCACTGCTTGCAGCTGTTGCCATAACTACACATTTGAGGAGATGTTGGTGTACCCTCTGTTTCCTCTGTTCAGGCCAGCACATCAAGTGCATCTATACAGCTTCCTGCAACAAGGGATGTTGCATGCCAGACCTAACCCTAATCCTAACCCACTGGAGACGCGTACTGTAGGCACACAGTTATCCT